>NC_059678.1:132500-432784 GCF_905147105.1 Pieris brassicae | reverse complement strand
ACGCGTTTGTATGACATAGATTATAATTTAAAAAAAAACCTATCGTTTTTAAGGATATGTTCAATAAAGATTGTTTAATGGTTTCTTTGAGGAGCTCGGTCTGTCAAAAAGGTTTTTTGTACTTATTGACAGTCTATCTATCTCAGTCTAACAATATAAATTAAGCGGAACATAAAACTTAGTATTATATAAACAACGTTGTGTATATTATTGAATTTATATTTAACTATTTATCGTTTAAATGTCAATATAGCTGTTTTATTTGCCAAACAATACTTTTGTTTTGAAATACCTTAAAATATATTGATCAGAGTCGTCGATCTATATAACTTTTGAATCTATCATTACCTAACTGATAATTACTTAATAAACGACTCAGTACGGTTAACATTAGTATGTAAAGAGTAAGCTGACGCTCGCAAATTTAGTTAATCTAGACATTGAGTAGCGTGACCCTTACATTGTTATTAATAAAGCTTATTTATTGAAGTTTTTTATTTATTCCATTGAAATAGGCTATATTGAGACGGACGCAGGAGATAAATAAAAAAATTGTGTGCGTGTATTAATATACACACGTAAGAAGTGAAACTTCTTTTTCGAAAAATTATCTACTATATGCAACTTTACAGAAATTGGTTAAATAAAGTTAAATTAGACAAAGTTTAACAAAAGGCTTTTATTATCATAGACATGAATACAAATAATGCAATTATTTCATTTTACCTTATTACTACTAAGATTATTACAGAATATCATTGTTATCGTTATTATTTTTTTGTTATTAATGGCTTCAAATCAACTGTGGTAGGAAAAGGAAAAAATGGTGCGTAACGGAAAAATGTGACGGATTTTTTTTTCGATAAAGAAGTTATACTTCTTTGGCGTAATGAGATAAAAATCTTTTCATAAAATTTATTTTGCGTTTGTAGAAAAAACGAAAACGTTGACTATAGCTTTCTACGCGCAACGTAAAAAATTACCCTTTAATTATTTACTTAGACGCGCGAAAAGAAGTATAACTTCAATAAATTATTGGTGCTACAACCTTTTTAGGTCTGGGTCTCAGATTTTTGTATGTTTTATGATCATTTGTCTTATAGGCAAGTAGATGATCCTGCCTGACAAACGCCTCTGACTCTGTGGGTGTAAGACAAGCCGGTTTCCTCACGATGTTTTCCATCACCGTTCGAGCGAATGATAAAGGTGCACAGCTGGAACCTACGACTACTGTGATGAGAGTAGCATGATGACGTCATCACATTGAGTTTGGTCACAGATTAAAGATGTCGCTATAACCAATAAAAATAGGATTCGTAGAAAGTAAGGATGATACAGGTGCAGCCCCCATCAAGGGCTAAATAGGCTGGCCTCGTAATGCCGTGAATTAGCAGGGCGTGAACATACAAACACTTTTGTTATGATAATATATTTATTTACTAACACTACGTGGTACAATTAAAATAATGAAATAATAAGGAGCTTATCGCTTTCGAGGGATATCTTCCAGGCAACCACTGTGAGAAAAAATCTCTCAATTAGATAAGACTTCAAAAGACATAGTTAATTAGACAAGACTAATGGAACAATACAATAATCAATCACGAAAATTTCAGTTTTATAGCAATAAAGTGTATTCTCTCCCAAAGCCAACATGAAGTCATGCAATAGGTTTAGATTATTTTACTCGCGTTTCGTGCGGTGAGTAACCACAAAATATCATATCGAGGCGAAGAAAGGATCCCTAAGAAATATGAAGATGCAGAAGAAACAGTGAGTAGTACATGCTCCCGCGGTGGAGATTCCCCCTCTCAGATATTCTGGGGGAGGTAACTCTGCAGATATCGATCTTGGGGAGACGGAGCAAACTGTCCAATGCACCTCTTCCACACACGCCGCACCTACTTGAAAATGGACACAAATCCGGCTGAGCTTGAGATCAACATCAGATGAGTCTCTTGCCTTTTATCTTGTTATATAACACGAGTTTACGCCTGACATCGGTATAAGCCATTGTCTTCATCTATTTCTTAAAAAAATAATAAAACTTACGGCATAATAGTAATAGATTAAATCGGTACATTTCGCTATAATATTAGCTTAATTATATTTCACTATTACTGTGTTTATGACGAAACGTCTGTGAAAACGAAAGATGCACGAGCCGAATTAATAAACAACATTTTGTTCATTCAATTTGAGCATAGTTCATCGAAGTTTGACATCAAACGAGTAAAATTATTTCATAAAGCCGGCCTTTGATCTTGTTATTAAAAAATACTCGATACATTTGGCGGGAACAAAGCGAGCCAGGGATACCATTTCATATTTTTTGGTATTTTGCACAGATTATGGTATATACATTATTTACTTTGTATTTTAAACGACTACTTAAGTTTTGAAACATTTAAATATTTTACCGTTTGTTTTTGAGTGCCTGTTGTAGACAATAATTACAAATTTAAAACAATAAAAAAATATATTTATGTACGATGCAGGTGAAGACGCGAATTTTACATATATATATAGCAAAATATGTGATCTTCATATCTTTCAATCACAATTTGCATAATCCAACTCAGGACCTCTTAGCACTTTACGTATTAAAATTCAAAATTAGTAACTAATTATTTTTTTTAAATTTTAAGCTTTTAAGACATCATAGATAGAACTATATGCTATTCAAATATGTTTATTTGAACCAAACGAGAGAAAAACATAACATTTCTATAAATAAGTTGGCCAGTATCATTACATATTCCGCTAGTAGGACAATTTCTTGGGGCTTAACTCAATGTGACTCTTACAGAAGTCATATTAAGCTAAGCGAATCATAGCCTCATACTATATTAAATATCTTTGGTCATTTATTAGTTTTTATATGTAATTTAGATTGAATGTTTTAACGAAGAGAAATTGGTATGGTTTCACTTACAATGTATATAAATTTGTTCCAATCGGAAGATATAGGTAATAAAAGAAGAATATTAATTTCTATATTCTAATTAGACTTTCGAGCACGTGTGCTTCACTTGGTAAATCTATGTATGTTTATCCAAAAATGTTACGGAAACTAAAATTATATCGTGATCAACTAAGGGAACAATCTAAATTTAATCAAATGCAGTTCAGTAGTTTTAAATATATTAAAATTCAGAAACACCTTTTAAGATAATTCTGGTCATGTGGGTAAATAATAAGTTGTATTTACCTAAAGAAAATATTACGAGTGTTTTTGTTGCCAAATTGGAATTTGTGTCTCTATGAATATAAATAACACACTTAAGTTACATTAATTTACAAGGGCATTTCTTTTAAGTCGTTATTTAAACACAAACAAAGATATATCTCAATTAAATACAAGAAAATTAGTGTAAAATTTTCTCATATAATTAAAGTATTTATAAGGAATACTATTGTACAATATCGAAATATTTACTGAAATTACGTAAAACAAATTTCACCCTATAAAAACCAATTCGCATTCTTCAAACGTAATAAATAAAGTCTATAAATCATAAATTTCCCTATAACATCGGAGTTTTTTCGCTTTGCAACACCGCCGCTAGGGGCGGGTAATTATTGCATTCCACAGAGCTTTTACACATTTTACGAGGGAAATGATAACTGTCATGCAAAATGTACCACAGATTAGCCGAAAACTATAACATTACTATTTTTTTATTTATTTTAATATTTTTTTCACGATAATACTTCAGATACTTATTTTGGACTAATTTATTCTGTTTGTTGCCACATAAATGCAATCAGTTAAATTCGATGCTTAGCGACATCAGGGTCTTTTTTTCACACCGGAAACACAATTTAAATAAAGAGAGACACGAATTTATTTTATTTCAAAACTTTACCTACTGATTTAGGTTATATAAATAATAAAGGTAAGACAACGTGTAAAACGATTTTCTTTATACATTTTAATTTGTGTAGTAAAAAGTACTATTACTTATATTTTGGGTTTTATTTATTATTGATATAAACATTTATAACAATATAATTAATTGTTTTCGACAAAATCTTCCGTTAAAAACTATTTGGTTTCAACCTACAACATGAAACAACCACTAATACTGTGAGTAATATAACAATAATGCCATATCCAATGTTAGCACATCCGCATTTTCATTTACTCCTCCAAAATTCGGTGTTAGCGGGCCTTGATTAATTATTATATTGTTCACAGATTAATAACACTGTAAATTGAATTTGGCGTGGAATTAATTCCGCCATATTGCGGTCACAGATTACATTTTATTATCGTTGAATGAATTTTACTGTTATGATTTTATATTAGCGAATATTATTTAACCGACTTTCGTTTCCTAACGAAATAAGGTTAACGTAAAAAAGTGGTTTCGAAAACATACACGATTTTTGGTTATGATAGTGTTAATATAATATATATATATATATATATTGGGACTGATTCCCAATTGCAATTGCATCAAAGAGTAAAACCGTGGCTATAACCTAGTAAAAATAAAATATATTGTCAATCAAATTTCATATTTAATCCATATCGTTACAATTCTTTTTTCTTCTTAAATATATTTATATTAAAAAAGAATTCAGGTACATTGACAGTCGATATTAAATAAAAAAATCACCAAAATTGTATCGATAGGAAATAAAAATCACCAAAGCTCATAGAGAACTATTAAAATTCCAAGTTCAATTCGCATGACATTTCGCATCACAGATAATATTTAATTGTTTTTTCTGTCGCGTGTCGGCACTCAAACAACATGTTTTCGGGCTCATAACGAGGGGCTGATAACAATGGATGACAAATTGGCCGACGACAAAGGAATCAGGTTTATTGGGATACGTTATGAGGGTACTCGACGAGTTTGCCGGCTATAAAAGACACGGAGATGACATTATTCATCAAAGTTTGAAAGTATCTCTGACCTTTTGTTCCAGATTCCGATATGATTTTACTTGCATTTACTTTAATTAATATTTTTGGCATAATGAAACTAATTTAAACGCGAATTATATTTATTAATAATTGCGAGAGACATGTTTCTCATTATCTGACGTCTCAGTTACCAGCATTTTATATATCTTATGTGAGTTAGACCAAAACCATATTTCAATGATATAATAACTTATTACGTTTTATTTTAATTGTAAAACATAGGTCAAAATTAAATTCCATCCTCTCCATCTCATCGCCAGATGTTCCACTATACAGCGCTTTTTAAGGCACTTTCTGCCGCGCACCACCTCTCTGTGAAACCAGCTGCCAGTAGAGGTTGTTCTAACGACAGGTCGGCACTACATCCCCGGCGTTGCAGGCATTCCATATAGGTTGCCCTTGCCACTTTATTTATACGCAAATGGGCTTCAAAGCAAGCAGAAATTATTGCTTATCATGGATCATGGCTATGTTGCCTCAGTTTTGGTAACCTTTCTATAATGTCCGGGGAAATTCTGTAGATGTAAATAAAGTTTTTATTACTCAGAAAAATTGTATTAAGGCTATTATGGGCTTTGGACCCTTTGTAAGCTGTATACCATTTTTTGAACTCGATATTTTTACAGTACCAAGTTCTGTATCATTGAAGCAGCTATGACAATAAAAAATCATCCAAAATTGTTCAAAATATTCAAAGAAACTTGCCTGTATAGACTGAAAGATCCAACACGGCTGTGGGTCACGGTATGCTCCACCACGATGTATTCAAAAAATTGTTACGCCACGGCTATAAAACTATTTAATCTTGTCTTTTGTTAAAATAGCTTTTGATAGCTATAACACATGACCACGTGACCACGCACCCTGAAAAGCACGCGAAACGTCGTAAAAAAATTAAAATTTATAATTATGTAAATAATTATAAGTTGTTAATAATAATACATAGCTTTAATCCGTTCAAAAAGTGTTTTTCTTAAACTATTTAATCACCTTAGTTGCTGTCTAGTATTGGGATTACATCAGGTTTGATTTGTGTGAACATGTTTGAATTAAAAATAGCAGATACGTCTCCATTCATCCTCTGTTCGCGGCATGATACAGTAGGTATGCAGATAATGAGATAGTGAGCTATGTAAGCTGTAATATTGCCGTCGGTTATTACGAGAATATTATCTTGTGACAGCTAACCGGCAATGGCCGAAGATTAACACAAGATGGCGCTTGTTTTTAAATCTCTCTTATCTATATACAGTTTAGTTGACTCTCAATAAATTGACACTCGTTAATTTGAATTTTTCACAGCATGTGACTCTCATCTCTGAGGTCCAACAATGTGCCAACACTCGCACGTAAGTTGAAGGAAAACATTGTGAAAGCTGATTAGATAGAATACTAAAATTAAGCTAAAAGTTTGGTCCCTTTTTGATGGTATTTCTTTGCTATATTTCGATACTTCGTTCGTTCGTTGAGCGAGTAAGGCACTACTAGATGAGGAGTCAGGGCTCAATTTATAACCACTTGAACACGGCCCAAGTGTCTACTCCAAAGGAAACAAAATTGCAGAAAAGATTCTTATATTGGCGTTTATTATTTTCGAGCCAGCTTTGTGCTCGTCCGAGGAAGATGAGACGGCTAATTGACGGGATCGTGAGGAAACCGGCATGCTTTAGGTTCTGAAAGCCAAGAGCGCTCGAAAGGCTGATCACCTTAAAATTAGAGAAACACTTAAATTAAAGCACAAATTCGGCCCCACATGGAATACTGTTCTCACCTCTGGGCTCAGAAGAGTTGTTCGGTCTAAAACCCGCAGCTGAGTTTCATTATAGGACGTCAAGACAGAATACAAAACACCATCCGTATCACCTCGACGTCCGTCGTTCCACAACTGAGCGTTTTCGAAGGCACTTTTGGCCACGCACCATATGTGGAACCAGCTGCCCACAGAAGTATTTCCGAACCAACTCGACTTAGAGTCCTTCAAGAAAAGAGCGTACCAATTCTTGAAAGGCCGGCAACACACTAGCGAGCCTTCTGGCAATGTGAGTGTCCATGGGCGGCGGTATCACTTAACATTAGGTAAGCCACCTGCCCGTTTGCCTCCTATTACATTATAAAACCTACTTGCCGATTAGATCACGAAACAGTTACAGGAATCTGAGGCTCAGGCCTAAAAGGTCAATCAAAAAGGGCGCCAAATTTTTGTAGTGGTAGGGGTGGCCTTTAACAATTTTGTTTATGTTTTGGCCATTATAAATACAGTTTTTATAATTCTGATCAGTGTTGGCCTAGTGCCTTCAGCGTGCGACTCCCTGAGGTCATAGGTTCAATCCCTAACTGTGCACCATTTGGATTCATGTCTATGTGCGTATTTAACATTCGCTCGAACGGTGAATGAAAACATCGTGAGGAAATCGGCTTGTAAGAGTTGAACACTACGTTAAATATACCTTTTAGTAAATCACTTATTATTAAGTTAAGCTAGATCTTACTGTTAAGTGATGTGTTTGTGAAGAGACAATAAAAAAGTTGGCAAAAGGCTAGCTTTAATATACTATTAGGTATTATTTAAAATTGTTAGTTTATCGACTAATCCTGTCCCATCCATCTTGTTCCCTTAATAAAATACCTCAGCGAGGGTTGCCCTTTAATAAAATAACAATAAATATGTCACGATTAGCGCATCTAATAAACGCTGTATTGCTTACTAGAATTTTAATCACTTGATGTCGCACGTGGCTTAGGGTTGCCAATTTATTTGCATCGTCGCCGTGATTTTAAATAGACATTTTTGCATGGACTGCTAGTTACTATTTTATTCGATGTGTGCATTTAACGACGTGAGGAAACTGCAAGCCTTAGACCCATAAAGTACTACTGAAGAACTTCCTGAAGCTTCGAACATACATCTTTTCAGATGTTGAAAATCATAAATCAAAATATATATTTACACTGTAATCAGCCGACGCAAGATCGGCAAGATTATTTTCGTTATATTAAACTTAGTTTGTATAAAAAAATACCTTTTAGTAATAAGTACAAACTTCATATGTTTTTAGATGCCAGCTTATGTTACTCACGATAGTCATGTTGGAAATAAGGTTTAAAGTTTATCAAAACTATATATGATCGTAATAACAATTTATCAAGTCGATCTTCTAAGCAAAAAGTCTCCAAAGAAACATAATAAACTGCCCAAAAAAACTAATGGGCATTATGGCTATCCTTTGGAGTAGAGACTCTTGGGTTCAAAAGAACAGCTTGTTAAAGATTTAAGTTGGCGCCTGGTACATAGTACGGTGACCCCAGAGCTGGTGGTTTCCTCAGCAAATAATTATCGCAATACAGCGAGGAAATGCCAACATTAAAGATACACTGCCACACGGACCAAACCATTAATATTTATTTGAATTTTTGTTAAGAATATTGTAAATACTGTGTTGGAAATAAATATTTTTGATAACAATGGTCAAATTGAAGTCATTACTCCTGAAGCAGAAGAAATTATTATTTGTATATATATTTAAATTAAATATAGAAATGGCAACCCTAGCTTAAAGGGTCGGCTTCAAAAAGCACATCATGAGATTGTGGGGACGCCTCTATATTCTCCACGTTTTATTTGCTTTCTCTTTGTGCTCCATTGAATCAAGTGCGGATTTTTTTAATATCGACATTGCTAATTTCATTCGCTACTTGTCTGTCTAACAGCCGTATCAGAGTCGTCTATTAAAGTTAAGGTTATTGTTTAACTTTATCAATATAACTTCACTAAAAAACCCCCACAACTTTACAATTGTACTTGTTTCTTGGTGGTACTTCAACAGGTACGAATCAGACACACGTTGTCGTTTTGGGTCCAAAGCACGCGTTTTCCTCATCTTTCGCCATACGGGCGACGCACTTGGTCCTTTGGTGTACAGCTGGAGCCTACGCCCTCTTCGATTAATCACACAGCTTCTAGACTAACACCTTGTGTTGCACGTTGTATTGTTTTAGCTAGCAGTATTTACGTAATACAATAATCATTACCTACATAATATAAAGGATATATATATATAATTCAAACATATTTATAGAGTTTGGTCCCTGTGGCAGTGTATCTTTAATGCTGGCATTCCTGGCTGTATTGCGATGCTTATTCGTTTAGCGACGGAAACACCAGCTCTTGCGTCAGGCACCTACTTAAATATTTAATTATCGGATCGACTGGAAGAGGTCTTGCTAAAACTAAATGCTAAATAATTTTGTCGTCATAAAGGCGTGCTTTATTTGAGCCAGAACGATAATCGTTCGTATAGAATTCGTGTACACAAATAACTGTGAAAATAACTGTTTTTTTGTAATATACTAATAGTTACACGAAACTCAAAACTTAACCTTAAATGTTAGACAAGTTGACACATGCAAGTAAAACCTAAGTCCTCTTTGTAATGAAATTATATTTATCGTCACAAGTTACAGGACAATATTGTGGCTAACACGATAATAATCACATTAAATAAATTATTATTATATATTTAAGCCAGAAATGTTGTTGTTTATGATAGGACTAGATAAGCCACATCCATCCATCCATATCAGAAATCAGTCTGGAGTATAAAATTGTTAGAGCATTTGAAAAAGAAATTCCAATCAAATCATCATACAGGATATCATTTCTACATCTAAAAGTCAGGCGTACGTGACGTTGTTATATCTAAAACCTAAACAATCAAAATAAATACAGTATTTACTATTTGTTTAACCTAATTAATACATATTTATTCTTTATTATACTACATAGTAATAATTATAAATAACAAACTACAATAATACAATAATAGAAATAAAACTTTATTACTGGGAGATATGGTTGTGACAAAATTGATCTAACGCCCGTGTGTTGGTAGGTGACTATAATACAATTATTCCGTGGTGGTGTGAATGGGTGTGTATAAGATTAATTTGAGAGTGCGTCTAAGAGTTGTTATAAGCGTGCGCTGTCTGTATTAGTTGGAACCTGATAGTTATGCCATACGAGTATAAGTTTCCTTAATATTCATAGCGCTGATGTCGCAAATTTGGTAATGTACAATCGTCATTAAATTCGGGATTACTATCTATGGCTTTCTAGTGCTGACAGCACTGTCTTACTCCTTGCACATCTCCAATGTCTTACAGATCGGCTTGAGTATCTCTCTCTACGCAGAGACATTGCGTCTCTTTGCGTTTTCTATAAAGTGAGTGTTGAGGGTTCTGAAGAATTGTTTGGGTTGATTCCTCCTGGCTGGTTTCAACACCGTACGAGCCGTATCAATTGAAAATTTGATCACCATCACCAGCAAGGTGGAAGTCTTCCACAGTCCGTTTTGCAAGGCAAGGCTTCTCCCCTGAGGGATACGACCTCCAACTATTCAAAGTTTAAGTGTACTCCTACTAAAAAGGCCGGCAACGCACCTACTAATATTGGGTGACCATGGGTTGCGATAACTGCCCTTTATGTGCGTCCCGTAGGCGTAAGTTATAATATAAACCAAAAGGTTAGTGATGAGAACAAATTTGAAGATGATAACGTAGTAGTGTTATGGAGTTATGGAGAAGATTTTTAAAAGGAATGTTTAATTGGAGAAAGGTCACCGTCGAAAAATAAAATAAGATTTATTAGAATTACTAAGTATTTACTAAAAAAAAATTAATAGCAAACGGGCTGGAATCTGATTTTAAGTTATACCCGCCCATGGACACTCTATACGTAAATTCGTTAGATGATGACGACACCCCACATCTACGCGACGCCAAGGGGTCAAGGCGCTCGGAAAGTGGTCTTCGACGATTCGAACCGCTCTTTATAGAATACGGCTAAGTAGTGGAAGGCGCTGGTACTGGGGAGCTGTCGCCCAGAGGTGAAAACAGTATTCCATGTGAGGCCATTATGAAGTCCGGATTGAAGCAAAGTCTAATTTAAAAGTGGCTAATTTAGCCTTACTAATGACCGTGAAACTGAACGTCATTATGTATGTCAAGCATTCCAATGCTTATACCAAAACTTTACATACTAAAATCTCTATTTAAACATTGAGCAGGTTAAGAGCTGTCTAATGCATTTGGCCTTGGTACTAACACAAAAATAGCTTCTTCGCAACTAATGTCTTCGAAGACACTACTAGAAGCAGCTAACTAAGCTAAGCTAAGCTACCTGCTAGCTACTGGGCGTTGACATATCCAGTGTCGTTTAATTTCAGCGGTATTTGGAAGGAAAGTTATAATTAGTCTTTCCGAACCAATTCGAAATAGGGTCCGTCAAAGAGCGTACCAATTCTTTAGAGGCCGGGAACGCACTTGCGAGCCTTTTGGCAATTTGAGTGTCCATGGGCGGTGTTATCACTTATTATCAGTTGAGCCTCCTGCCTGTACTATACGTAAGTGTTCCATAGGCTAGATTTGATTTGAGGAGTTTATAGTTTTTCACTGTATGTGTGTATGTTTGATCTGTATGTATGTGTACATGATGTCAAATTGTACTTACTCGGCGTAATGAAGACTTTTAACATAACTTACTTAGAAAAAATCTAGACTTTTACAAGTAAGCTTTACCTAGACAGCATCGAGCTTTTGTAATAAAATAATAATCTTTATTTTAATTAAAGTGTTTTAAGAGCTTTTTTTAGACCTCCGGCTAAACCAAGATAACATTCAGGTAACTACGATATACTGAGATATATGTCTGGGTGTGGCCTAGTGGCTTCAGCGTGCGATTCTCATTCCTGAAGTCCAAGGTTCGATCCTTGGAAGTGTTCACCAATGGACGTTCTGTCTGTGTGCATTAAACATTCGCTCGAACGGTCAAGAAAAACATCGCGAGGAAGCTGGCTTGCTACAAAAAGTTGACGGCGTGTGTTACGCCCAGGAGGCTCATCACATACATGCCCATTAGATTGACAAATGAGCATGAAACAGTTACAAAAATCTGAGGTCCAGACCTAAAAAGATTGTAGCGCCACTAACTTTGAGTATGATATATTTGCAAGCATGTGTTCATAAGTGTAACGAAACACGTGTGCGAACTAAATCGCATGCTGGGTGGCACAGGAATCATTATTTCCTCGTGTTCTTCTGTGACCGTTCTTGCGGATTCTTCAGAGCTTTGTTTCGCTGTATGTCACCACCGAATCTTTTATTTCTTCTCTTGTATCTGAATCTTATGCTACAATTTCTTTTAGTATTTTGTATGTATGAACTCCATTTCCGCACTTCGACGTCCATTTGGTCCGTTGTGTTGAAGTCCTGACTAATTAAGCCAGCCTAGCTTCTTCCAGAAGTGCGTAAAAATATGTAGCGGCCTGGCAAAAGTCAATTGGACAATGATCCAACCGTCCCATGTGGGTCGTAGGCAATTAAGTTACAAAGTAATATATATATATATATCTACTTGCGCCAATATTCTATGTAGACATTTATCACTACTCCTACAGTGAAGTCAAACAAGACCGAATGATCACCTACTTGTCTATTAAATGATCAAAAAAACTATGCAATCTGAAGCCAATACTTAGGGTTGTAAAGCCTCTGGAGTATTACATTGTTTGTGATGGGTGAGTCAAACACCAGTTGGAGCAGTCACTTCTACGGTAAAGAAAAAGGTGCTGTAAATGTATGAGACCTAAGAACCTAACAGCCCCAGGGGCCCTAAGCCCTAAATAATCACTATTTATGCGTTAGGGTACGTCTAACGTAAATAGTGGTAATATAAATAAGTATAAAGAGCCCTACGGGTAGGATCAAAGGTTCTAGGTGGTCATATCTCAAAGCTATCGGGCATCACCACGATAATTGAGGGCTTGAAGGAGTCTTTGCCATTTTGAGATGAAGCGAGAATAAGACAGAGCTATATTCAAATATGATTTATTGTTATAAAACAATATTCTAAACGAGCTGTTGGTGTATCGCACCTCCGTGTGACGTGTCAGCTTAATGTTGAAATAAAACCTGAACAAACATCGTGAGGAACCGGCTTGTCTTAAACCCAAAAAGTGGACGGCACAAAAAGCTGATTTATTTAGTTATCATATGCTCCAAATTAGCAAATAACCAATTTACTGGTGGGCATAGTTCAGCTTGCGCACATATGAAGTCGATTAGAGCACATAAAAGGATCGAACCTACGATCTCAAGCTGAAGCTTCTAAGCCAACACTGTTTTATTATTATAGGTAGAAGAAAAAACGAGCAAAGCCGCGAGCAAGCGCTTAGTTTAAAGCTATGAAAGCATATTGATATACTATTTAAAGCTTATCCAATATTTCGAGTTACGCTTAAGTGGCAGATTATTAAATTAAATTGTTTCACAGACGGACCCCACCCCCACTGATCACCCGGTGGGGGCCGTCCAGGGCCGGATTGTTCATTGTATATTTGTTATTTGATTGACTATTGGCCTCTGGAAAGGTGGCCTTTACCCAAGAGGCGACTAACATTTAAATGGAATTAAAAAAGCTTTATTATGACATTTCATACAATAATGCAATAATAACTAAAAACATCGTACACACTTTTATGTGTAGCTCTGGTAAGTACCAGTGTTTCCATTGTCCAAATTGTGTATACTCGGCCATTAGGCATAAATATTATTACATAAATTAGTATGTAATAATATTTATTTATTTATTCAAAATCAAAATCATTTATTCATATTGGTAACACAATGTGCAATAAGCACTTTTTAATCGCCAAGTTTTTTTAGTATTACACAACGTTTGTAAGGAGCTGCAACTATCACACCATGTTCCACATGACATCAGCAGGATGCTTGGTGAAATAGGAGCACGCACTTACATTATATATTTATTATTCAATTATCACATTAAATTAAGTTAAATAAATGTAATAGTTTGATTAAAGTAATTCAATTATATTTATGGTATTATTCGGGATTCACGGCTGGCCCTCACTTATTTATGTAAATGTTATTATAATTATCGTGTTTGAATCATATTTTTTGGAATGATGTTTGAGCCAGTTGCACAATCCGTCCCTGCATCAATCAAAGATTCCCGACCGCAAATCACAGAGCCTCCCACCAAACCTGACCCCGCCCCTTGGCGCAGGCGCGCCCTCGGCCAATCACGAGACCCTCCACCCTCAAACGGCCCTCAATTGAGATCCCTGTCATTTTTCCTCCACCGCCCCGCCTCCATTTAATTTAAAATCGTCATAACCACAACCACCTTTGCGCTGTCAATATAATTATTTAATGGACTGTTATTATGTGTGTAAAATGGAAAGTCGTTTCCCAAATCTAACTGATCTGCTGTATCAGCAGAATTTGGATCGGATTACGTACGAGAACGAAGACAAATATGAAAACGATAGGTCCACATCTGTCTCCCTGGAGGAGGAAGACACGTTTGGTGTGGATTTGAGCGGGAAGAATGGAAATTTAGGTGGGAAATCGTTCACCATCGCGGCGATATTGGGCCTCACGAAGTCCGAAAAGGATGTGATGAATTTGAGTGTACAGGAGAGGCTGCAACAGAATCAGAAGCACCTGGAGAACTATTTGTATTCGGGACATGATGTGCAGAGGATCAATGACGGTTTCTGTAGGATTGGTGTTCCGGCGCTGCGGCAAGGTATTTATTTTCTTACACAACAGACATAAAACATTGAACACAACAGTGACGAATACGCGAAGCGAAAACTCATTTTTAAAGTTTTTTTTTAAACCTAGGGGAAAACTCTTTAATAAACCAAGTAAAAACAATTAAATATAATAATAGACATACAATTTCATCCTCGTTATTTAAATAAACACTTATGTGTGATTTTTTGCAGTAATTAGACACATCACCTGATTAAACTTTAAACTAACACAATGTTTTTCGTTATTTATTATATATTCGTAATTTTACACCTAACATAAATTATTTATAACAAAAAACAATATTAAAGATATAAATAAAGATGGAATACATAATACAAAAAGGTTCAATCATTTACGAAAGGAAAAACTCTATAAAAATTATGAAATACATTGAACTAAGTACTACCTACTTCGGCTGTGTTGTTTGATGGTGTGAGAGTGAGGCTATGTACGTGAAGGTGTGCTCATGATGCAGGTGATTTCACGCAATGGATATTCTTAATACTCCTTTTAACCATATTCTGCAATAGCTTAAGCAAGTCAAGGCGGGCGGGCAAATATTGTGTGCGGCTTATGGGCGGGTTATGTGCGGGCTGCGCGATACACAACTGTGATTATAATTATCGTTTATTTCGAAAAAATCATTCGCTAAAGTTCCTTTTTTGTATGAATTGAAACTAAACTTATTATATTTATATACCTTATGATTAATAATTTCTAAATAGAGTAATGTCTCGGTGGCTAGTCTCAGTATCACTATAAAACAAATCATAGTTTTTTAAACATCATAAACGCATTGATAGTCAAATACAAAACATTATCATAGTCGTCTCATGTTCATTCCCACTGTTCAAAATGAGCCTGATATATTCGGTAGTGGGCTGATTAAACGGTTGCCAAGAAGACTAATAAAATACTAGGTTTTGTATTAAGCTCGTCTTCAAACGTTCTCTTAACAAAACTTTTTATTTTAGAATGTCATACTGTAATCTGGTCGAATTTCAAAATACACAGAAACAGTTCAAAAACATTTTTTTTAAGGAAAGCTTTGCACTGCACTTGCGTGCAACAAACTAGGTAACTAGTAACTACTATTTTAAGTTACTCTAAATCTCTAACGTGACTTCATTGACCTAGTTTATTTGTATTAAATATTTAAGTCAAAAATAATATATTCATATAGGTAACACAATGTACACTTATGAACGTCAAAAAAAGATATATACATTAAATGCTTCTAATTTTACATTTGCCACTTCTCAAATCAAGGACGTAGAACGGAAGAGAAGAACTGCCAATAAACTCTCCGCCACTCGGTTTTATACAACGTTTGTAAGGAGCAATACTATAAAATAAATTAAAAACAAAGATTTGTTTCGGACTGTCAAAGATCCTCTAACAGTAGGATGGTGAAATAGGAGCACGCACTTAGATTTTCTTGGGAAAACACGCAAATACATAGTCGAATTAACTAACATCACCGCTTACACGAATTCAAGTCCGACCAGTCACCACAAGTAGCACCCGTTCACGAGTATCATGCATGGTCAGCCATCGGCCCCCAAGCCATATTTTAGGCAAAGTGACAACCCAACGCATGGACGCCGCCACTTTAACTTTATTAATCATACTAACCTTCTTACAAAATTTTCCTTTCTATGTATTGCTATATTTATTTATTTATTTTATTGTATAAGTGTTCTTAATATAAAGGAAGTTGGTGTGGTGGAGACACAAACTGTACACAGTTTTTCTATCCACCAGGACGTCGAACATATTTAAATCATTAACATCTATATATATACATATATACACACGCTATATATGTAACATATAAACTGTAAATTTATAACAATCAAACCATTAAAATTGCACGTAAAACGTCATAAACAAATCTAAACACTGACGCACCATAGATAGCCGATGCGAGACCTGTTCTTGTCGAGAATTCTCATTCCCTGTATGTGAATTTTGAGTTCCTATATTCGAATATGTTTTAATGACGTATATAGCATAATTTTTGTTATGCATAATTTATAATCGTTTGACTTATGTAGTATTTTTTTAATTTAAATTTAATATTGTTTCTTGTTATATTAGTAAGAAGTGTAGCTGGTATCGAGTTTATTAAATTTGGAATTATGTAATCTAATGTTTTTTTCCCATATAAGTTATTGTATTTGGGTAATAGAAATTCGTAAAGTAGTTTTCATTTAATAATCCTAGTTGCACTTTCTCGTGTATAGGTATAATTTTGAAAAATGAAAATAGCTCTTCTTCAGCAGAGGCCGTCATTCATGCCTCATTCCACGTCATTAAATTTGAATAGGTAGACACAATTACTCAACGGCAAAGAAGACAGAGGATGAAGGTCGAGAGAAGAAGCCGGCGAAAAACACTCTCGGTACTCTTTTAAAATAGCAAATCATCATACAAAATAGTGAACAACACTTATTGGGAAACAAATATCACAAATATATTAGAAGTAGCCTGTCTAGTACTAGTCCCAGGCCCTTTTATCACATAGATCATCGTCAACTTTATAGTAAGCATTTTGACACAGCAATGTCTTTAATACATTTCTATAATTTATTTAAAGGCAGAGATAAAGAGCCTCTTTTTTCCCAGAAAATTTAGATGGTCCACGGGGAAATTGCAGCATGCGTTTGTTCCGAGTATTAACATTGTGCGTATGTTCTATTCTAGTAAAATAATATTTTCATAAATAAGTTGCAAGGGAAAGGTAATTATAATAATATCCTTGAATTTGTCTCTCAGTAATTCTATAATTAAAATTTCACCTGGCTCCAAGCCTTTCTGTGTCTTTTTGCCTCATCTGCAACTGTACGACGCCAGGTTGAGATGGCCAGGCTTCCACCTTCCATGGATGATTGGAGTCTTTTCGTGTATGGCCTATCCATTTCCACTTGCTTGATCGTGGCTAATCGGAATTTCTCGGTAGCGCTCCCAAAGTTGGACATCTTCTCCAGTAGATACCCAGAATACGGTGACGATAGTTGACGAAGTCCTGGAGCCGAAATAAAGTCTTAAATAAAGAATTTATAAACTAATAGTAAAAGTAGATATTTTTCATTTTGCATTGAAATTCTCGAACTCAAAAATATTTATTATTATGGACTAAATTATTTATTTGTTCAGATATATGTACAATAGAATTCAGATTGAGGCCTCCCTAGTAAGTCGGAGACCTGTGACAGGGAAGCTTCGCTCTTCTTTAAATCAACCAACACAATTGGTTTAAAAAAAAAGAAAAATAAACAAATATATGAATATATTATGATGACTACGTAATGTGTTTGTGAAAGACGAAACAAATGTGTGCGCGTGTTGCATGAAAAGATGCCATGTAGTTGGCCTAGTGGTGACTCTCATCCCTGAGGTCGTAAGGTAATCTTCAGCTGCACCAATAGACTTTCTATGTGCTCATTTAACATCTAACCAAAACATCGGTGACGGAAAACATAGTAAGGATATCTGCCTGCCTTAGACCCAAAAAGTAGACAGTGTGTGTCAGGCATAGGATGACAAATGATCATGAAACAGATACAGAAATTGGAGGCCCAGACCGGAAAAGGTTGCATTTATCTATTTATTATATACTACATTAGTAAATAGTTATATTGAAACTAGGCTAGCCACATCAAATGTTGAGGTATGAGGAGTATATCAATGAAGTTAGATGACAGATGACAGTTAGAAAGTTTGGCAAACACGTAGTTTTTGTTGACAAATCCTATTTGGTACAAGAAATAGCTAAATACAAATCAACTCGGCTGAGACGGATGAATTTAGATCTATTGTTTTGCTACGGTGAGACATTGTTAACCGTTTAGAGGCGACGCAAATAATCAAATGCACAATTAGTCTCGGATCTCGGACCCTTTTTAATATATTTACCCCAGTAATGTCACTACAGAGGTACTTTAGAAGCGTAGCTGTGACAAATATGTATCATGGTACTTGGTACAATAATAATCCCCGTTCAATGCCACTTTAACACCTTTGGATTGTACTATAAACAATAGCGAACATAAGTATACTCGACTCGAATTATAAGGTCTGAAATATTTGACATTTCTTACGAGTTGTTCATTAAAAGACTAATCAATAATATAAGTCTAAGTTAATTAAAAAATGTGTGAGTGTACACACGTAAGTAGTGAAACCTCTTTGACTTTATTTTTCGGAAAATGATCTACTATATGCAACTTTACAGAAATTGGTTAAATAAAGTTAAAATAGATAAAGTTTATCCAACAGGCTCTTATTCATAGACATGAATACAAATAATACAATTATTTCATTTTACCTCATTACTATCATTGTTATTATTATTGGGTATTGGTTAATGGCTTCGAATCTTTTCTAATCAACCGTGGTAGGGACAAGAAAAAGATGGCGCGTAACGTAAAAATGTGACGGTAAATTTTTTCCAACGCCGATAAAGAAGTTTCACTTCAATAAATCGTTTATTTGCAAAGAAACTGATACATTTCGATTAATTTATTATAAAAATAGGCATGCAAATGTCATATTAATTAGCATGATGTAATAACAATAACAACCAGAAGCCGTCCACGGTATATGTATACCTTACCTTTAAAAAAATTATCACCTTCCCCGTGAAAGCATTACACGGCAGTGATCTATAACTTCTGGGAAGGTAGCTATTACATAATGCTATTGATGGGCATTTTCGGCAGCTGGTAATAGTTAGAACGAAAAAATTTGCTTTGCTGAATATTAAGCGAAGGATTGTTACCTACCTGGGACACGGGCTGTGCCACGACCGCTACCACCTTCTACAATTAATTATAATGGGTAAATTCATATGGAGTGGATGTATATTGCGACTGCTGAAGAGTTGCTGATTCTAACACAGGACATGCTTCACGAGGCTGATGGATAACCTCCAGTAATGGAGAGGTACCAAAAGAATCGATATCCAGGTATCTAATAAAGTGGTTTCGTGGAAAGGAAAACAATCCGGCAGTCCTCCAGTGCCTAGGCCGGCCACACAATTTCTGGAAATAATTGATGCATAGATTGATAGCTTTTAATTGTCCATCGAGTGAACTGACAAAAGGTCTGCTACATGTCAGTTCCTTTTTTCTAAGAAATAGTATTTTTGTAATTGTTTATTGAAATGCGGATGGTTTATAAATATTAACAATTTTGTTTTGTTAAAAATAAATAAATTTACTTGTTCGGATTAATACCGACTGAGTTTCATCATGGGACGGCGAGGGAGAACACGAAATACTTCCCGTACGACCTCGTTCTGTCGTTCCACAACTGACCGTTATTTAAGCAGGTTTGATCGTGCCCCATGTGGAACCAATTGTTCACTAAAGTATTTCCAAACTAATGTCATTTGGGGTCCATAAGAAAAGAGCATTACTTGAAAGGCAACTTGCGAGCCCTCTGGCATTGAGCGGCAGTATCACTTAACATCAGGTGAGCTTCCTGCCCGTTCGCCCAGTTATATTAAAAACAACACTTTCCCTGACAACAGTACCAGCTATAATGTATATCTCAAAAACAAAGGATTTTGATGAAACTGTGATGCAAAGTGTTCGGTGTTACTTTTAGTTTCGGAGAAATTTGTGGTCAAACTTGCTAAATCAGCACTTGAAAGAATACGTAACTAAGAAAATAACTAAGATTAATAAACTATTGATAATAAAATATTGATATATTTTGCAACAATCTTCCTACTAACCGTTATTTTGTGAATCACGCTCTTAATGAGTCAAAGTCAAAATATCTTCTGTCATAAATAGGTATTATGAACGTCAGAAAATAAGTTGAATAAATTGTAAATTTACATTTACTAAAAGCTTGCAAGTCAAGAGCTTAGAGCGGGCAAGAAGAACTGGCAAGAAACTCTCCGCCATGGTTTTTAATCGCCAAATTTGAGTCATACAAAGTTAGATTTAAGTTTCTGTTTAGTTTTAGTTTTATTAAATGAATTGATGAATAACGTATTTAGTAATAATGGTTACATTTTATGTTGCAGATAATTCCAGGGCGGAGCTAAGGCCGCAGGTGACGCAGCTAAAGGGATCCCGAACTCACTCCATATCGAGTTCCAATGGGTGAGTATTGCCACCAAATGTGTCCCGTGACTAGGGAATATGTATACAAAGATTAATTAAAAAAAACTCTAATTAAAACTTAGTTACATCTCCATATAAAAGAAAGTCGTCTTAGTTAAACTGTTTTTAACTCAAGAGCGGCTGAATCGATTTGGCTGACAATTGGTGCTTGGTGAAAGCTTAGAACCCTGTACATAAAACAAACGTTAACAAAAACTAAAAGTTTATCAGTCAAAACATCAGTCTAGCCGTATGTTTGATGATTTGATTTGTATGTCGGATCTGCTAGGACCTGCTTGTATTCGTTTTAATATTATTAGGGCCTTATAACAAGCGATCTCTTCCAGGCCAGCCTAGTAAAGATAAAACTGAACTGATTTAGATGCAATTAGAACTGTTTCTTATTGGAATATGCTTGAGTTACACGACCTTTAGTTTCCGCGAAATCTGTTAACTATAAATAAAATGAAAAAATAAATCCGTGGTGGTACAACCATTCATGATGATCATATGTCAATCTAATAGGCAAGTAGGTGATCAGCCTCCTGTGCCTGGCACACACCATCGACTTTCTAGATCTAAGGCACGATACCCCACGATGTTTTCCTTTACCGTTCGAGCGAATGTTAAATGAGTGCAAAGAAAATACACTGGTTCTCAACCGGGAATCGAATACACCGCCCATTGTCACCTGCAACGCCGAGGGCTAGCGGGTGTGTTACCGACTATTAGGGACTCTCTTTTCTTGAAGAGGTCTTCACGCCGTATCGGTTTGGAAATGCCCCTACTGGCAGCTGGTAACACAAAGACGCGGTGCGTGAATGTTACCTATCGATGTGATTACAAAACTATCTCTATAGGACGCTGAAAATCCGAATCATTTGACTCCTTGATTGTCCAAGTCCGTCCACGGACGGAGGAGGTTTTATCTAAACTTAGTTTTTTTGAAGTCGGTTCACAACCTAAATTACAGATCTGGCAGAAGCAAGCGTATTCGTACGATCTTCACCCCAGAGCAGTTGGAACGTCTGGAAGCGGAGTTTGAACGGCAGCAATATATGGTGGGGCCTGAACGACTGTATCTTGCGCATGCTCTGCAACTCACCGAAGCACAGGTAACTTGATATATTTTTTCTTTAATCTGTAACAGCGGGCAAACGGGCAGGAGGCTCGTCTGATGTTTAGTGATACCGCTGCCCATGGACACCTTGACTGAAGGCTCGCAAGTGCGTTAATATTATTAGTAGATTTTCGAAAGATTTATGCGTCTATTTCTTAGATTTCATTTACTTTATATCTGTGACTTGACATTTCAAGGATGACATGAGACAACAATTGTCATTAAAAAAATCTGCATTTGTAATCTATCATCCACGTTTGATGTACGTGCTCTGTACCTTTCAGCGTATTTTTTTTCTGTCAGTGACTGCATTACGAGACATTGTATATTGTTAGTGTGAGTTTAATGTAAAATAACTGACTTTTTATTTTATATATTTTTATTCACTGAATATACTTCCAGGTTAAAGTATGGTTTCAAAATCGACGTATAAAGTGGAGGAAACACCATCTCGAAGTGACGCAGCAGAGGTTAGCTGTGCTCCAGAGGCACAGACCCGAGGGTGATGACGTCATGTAGGTATAGACTATAGTAAGGTTGCCATAGACAGCGTAAAATGCCGCCATTGTGAATCCGATTTTCTTAGCATCATCATAGGTTTTTGTTATGTTTTATGTCCATTAACAATACACCAAATTATTTCAGAAAATAAGATTCTCATTTCGACTTTTTAAAACTTTCGAAAACAATGGACTTTGGCATTTGTAACTTTAATAATGTCTTCAAAGAAATATTAAGTTTAACCTAACAAATAGATAGTTATACCTAATTAAGATTCCTAATTTCTTTTTGTTTTTTATTATAATTATAATACGACTAAGTTATGTCTATATTGCATTTGACATCCTCACAAATGAAAATATTATTTTCCCGCCAAATAAATTTCATGATCTTCAAACAATCCCTTATTTTTGTATGTGTGTACGTGGTATATACTTCATTACAGTAAGTGTAAATTACCTGTAGAAACAAAACATATTATCTATGACGTTTTCCCGCCACCTAACTCTACAGCATTACATATACTATATATACTACTGAATATACAGCATTTAATATTGCAGATTATGGTAATTTAAACAATTACTTGTAATTGTTTCATACAGAATTTTTATTGTTATGACCGGCATTTTTTGTAAAAAAATAATATATTTTCAGATTAAGGAAGTCTGTCGCCATATTTTACCATTTAACTAATTATTTCTTAGTTTAAATAGATGTCACTTGACTGTTTGCAAATATTTTTTTATTTTTTTATTAGATTTTTGTATGGCACACTTTTAGTAATTATTATTGTTGTAGTATAAAAGGAAGACCTTGTCTAGTTCGCAATACATCATAAACAAATATAAAAATTAGCCATAAAGTCAGTGAAACCTTTGATTTCAGTACACTAACTATATTTTACTACATCTAGTAAGTTAAGTTGTAAATAAATGAGTAGACAAATTTCGTGTAAATTGTGGGCGTAGATTTGACCTGTATCTGTCAAACTATATTTTCTTGACGTTTGGCATAGTTGACAGCTCAAAGACGAATAGAACTGTCACATTTAGATGTATACGTTATAGATTCGCAATATAATAATTTAATTCTAGTTATTAGTTAAGTATGGTTAAGCTCTGTACATTACAATATTATAAGCTATATTTAATAATTTATAAATAAATGAAAACTTAATTTGTTTTTTATTTAAAGTGGAACTGTCAAAGTCTAACTCCATCTTTGCTTAACCTCTATGTTCCTTACCAATTGATATCAGACGAGTTCAGTCTCTAAATTTATTTAAAAGTCTTCTTTTGGATCATTTTTCTTCTACCTCGTAATTAGCTACTACTTATATACATTAATTGTGAGTTAATTAACCTTTGGCAGCGCTGTTACATGTCTGTTTATACATGTTATTATTTATTTTTTTTCTTTGGATTTTAATTTATTTAATTTTAGTTATAGTTGCATGTTATTTTGAGTTTTTTTTTGTTACTTAATTATGCACTTTTTGTACTTTACCCTCTGTAGGTGTTTTATTTTATTCCCCCATGTTAGGGTTGCCTGGAGGAAATCGCTTGTTAGCGATAATGCCGCCTGTTGCCTAATAACTTAGTAACCTACTTACTTTTTGTTTGTATAATTATGTATATTATGGTAACAAAGTATAAAAAAATAAATATGTATGTGATATTTTAGTATGTTTCTCCAAATCCCAAAGCTAGAAGTCTATTCTATATTCTTATGTCTGTGGTAGGTTAAATATTCAACTACTGTACTGTCGCACAGTTCATTGCCTAGATATGTAATAATTAAATGGACGATTGTTACCGACGGAAAAGGAGCAAAAAAACACATTAATTAAGCACAACAGATAATAATATTTGTTTTATATAATTACAGGACAGTTTAACGATACAGATAAATATAAGATTAAATAAGATTAAATTCAACATTAAAATCAGACATCAGTTAAAATTAATATATATTTAAAACTTCGTTACATAAATATTTTTTTAAATAGGTATATACAAAAGCTTGCCCACACACTGATACATTGGTATAAAGCAATGATGAAGAGGATAAAAAACATTGACTTAAAGAATATAAAAATTCAAGTGCACAGTCGCTACTAAAGATTTAAGGCGCCTGGTCGATAGTACCGGTGACCTCAGAGCTGGTGCTTTCCTGGCTCAACGAATAAGTATCCTAATATAGAGAGGAAATGCTGCGTTAAAGGTCACACACACAGTCATGGCGACCGAAACTTTTAAATCTGTTTTAATTTCTTCTTATTCATTATTATTATTATTATGTAGGTTATGAATAATATAATAGGTTGAGGTTTAAATACTTAATTTCTCAAAAAAGACAAAAATGTCACTTACATGAAAATAATACTTTAGACTAACAGTACATTGTAGTCGTTCCTAAAATAATCACAATAAAACGATAGTCGTACATGCAATAAACACAAAAGTAAAAGTAACCAAAGAAAGTGTTATTTGTGTGTTGAAAATAAATATGTAAATAAAATACATCAAGGAAAAGGGTAAGTGGAGCAACTATGGATGTCCAGGCCTAGCTTGTTAATCAGAATACTCAGTATGAATATTGAAATTTTGGCCAGAACGCGTTCTTTTGAGCGGGACAAATCGGAATGTTTTAATTGGATGAAATTTAGTTAAAAGCCTAGAGCAATCAACCTTATTCACAAATATCTTAAGCGTAAACGATATATCAATAAATTTAGGACAATCTTATAGTGCTCTAACCTAGTTTTGTATGTTGGTAATCCTTTTTTGACATGCCAATGGAGAAAAGAAGATGCCCGATGAATCATTTTGGAAACGCTCGAGTCGGAGCGGCATTGTATTATGGAACGTTAGCCAACGGGCAGGAGGCTTACCTGATGTTAAGTATACCGCCCATGGACGCATGGCACGTGAGTGTGACGCCTTGCTGCCGCTCTTTGAAGGACCCTTAGTCGAATTGGTGTGGAAACACTTCAGTGGGCAATTGGTTCCACATGGGTCGAGTCAAGAACTGCCTTAAGAAACGCTCAGTTGTGGAATATGGGGGTGATACGTGTGGATTTTCATATTCTGCCTCGACGTCTGATGATGAAACTCAGTCGGTATTAATCTGCACATAGAACTGTACTCTTATGTTTTGATTTTTGGAACCTCTAAGTAGCAGTGTTGGCCTAGTAGCTACAGCGTGCAACTCCCATGTTCAGGTTCGACCCCGCCCCCCCCCCCTTTCTGTCCATGTGCGCATTTAACATTCACTCGAACGGTGAAGGAGACCATCGTGAGGCCTCGAGGCCGATTTGCCTTAGACCTACAAAGTTGAAGGCGTGTGTCAGACACAGAAAACCGATCATCTACTTGCGAATTAGATTGACAAATGATCATAAGAACATACATAAATCTGATACCCTGAACTAAAAAAATTGTAGCCCCTACTGAGTTATTTAATCTTTATATCTCGTTTGATCTTCTCTTCTCGGTACTTCTTCTATAAACGTTAGTTTACTGTCAAAAAGTATAGTAAAGTGACGAAAACCATTTTGACCATTTGTTTTTTGCTTTTCGGGACATTTTTCAATTATCTATTGACTGCCAAAGTAACTTAACCTCTAGGTATTGTAATTAATTGATTTATTAATGTGATAGAATTCTCGCTAACACCTTACGTCAGAGTTACGTCTATTATTTTGTTAGGAAAGTGAAATCACAGGGACCGGTTTTGTAGTGAAGCCCTCGTGTCGATAATAATGGATTATATGTAAGGTCCTCATAGATTTTATTTTTATTTATTTGAACACAATTTTTATTTATTTAAAACCTTGGTACTCTCTGTAGTAGTGGCAGACTTTTAATACAGTATTTCCTTGCTAAGTTGCAATACTACGTTTTAGTGAGGAGGGCACTAGCTCTGGAGTCAGACGCCAATATAATATGGGCACTCCTAAGCGTAGGCTGATGGCAATGCGAAGTGATTCAGGGTCCAAAAGGGTACCAATGATTGGCGAAAGATAAGCATTAGTCAATGACCGGCTTCCCTAGACACTGACAATAAACTTGCGCGGTCTGTTATTGAAGTATGACCCAATAAGTTTTGGAATTCAGATGTACAAAGAGTATCATCCTAGTTTATTTATTATAAAATTAACCCTTATTTGTTAACGTCTTAAATATAATATACAATTTTATTGAGCTAAAATGCGTCCAGCGTAAGGGCTCCCATCTTTTTCCACCCTATTTTATTTTTTGCCAATTCTTCAATTTTCTGCTTCCCAATCTGCAAATTTTTCTTTGTCCTTTTGGGTCATTCCATTCCATCTGTATAACGTGCCCTGCCCTTTTTTTAAGTTCTAGCGTGTTGTCAGCATCTATTATTTTGGTTTTCCTTCCTTTTAATTTTTAGTTTTTCACATAGTTTAAGTCAAGAACGATTCTTTCTATCGCACGCTGGCACGATTATATTTTGGCTTTCGTTATGTTTTGGTAAATTTATTTGGACCGGTTATTTACTAAACATAATATCAATTCAATAAGTTGAGCGTTGAGCGATATTTTTAATCCATAGTAGATATTATGTTTAACTTTGACAAGTATAGACTAAATTTGAGTCCACAGACCACATTTTTTTAATATTTGTCATTTCGAAGGAAGCAGAGAACTGATTATAAATCTTTATGTATTAAAGAGTTTACTTATAATTCAATGATATTCATTAGATTTTTACAACATTCTTAAGCTACATAATTATTATTAAAAAACTACAAATAGAAAACTAAAAAAAAGATTTGTCCTTGTGTATCTGTAACAGTAAAGTAGTTAAATCAGAGAGTTAATTGAATCTCTAGACAGTTAATTAAGATCGATATTCAATCAAGTCGGTAGCACTTGGATTTAAATAAAGCAGCGTCAAAAACGTTTAACTATCTGTCTGACCGAAAGCCAGTGAGTTGATTAACTATGTAAAACTAGACTCGGCCATGATTATTTCATTTGTTAATGTTATTTCGGTGTGATCGTGAAGAACTGAGAGCTTGGATATTCCGGGTTTTGCTTTATTGTAAATGGTTAGGTTAGTCTTTTTGCCTAGGAACGTTTAGGAAACTCGTTAAACGTTTCGTTCACTCATTTGTCTGACGGAACTTTAGCGACTTGATTGAATATCGATAAAGATCGAAAATTAATTAATTAATTTATTTATCTACTTTAATGCGACATATGTATAATGCTGGCTTTGCGATACTTACATTATTGAATTAATTAACTATGATTAATATGTGATCTTAGTAATATTACGATAATGACGTTTATTGCAAACAATTTCATTTTTTTTTAATTTTCTTCACACATACATCGTTAACGTATACAGTAAAAAACTACATAATAGTATGAAATTTAACCTAAAGAGTTTAATAAATAACCTTTTGTCTAACCTAAAACAGTTTTGACATACGGATTCATAGCTTCTTCAAAAGTCTAGAAAAATTAAGAAATCTTAACAACCTAATCTTTATTGTCAAAAAATAAATAAAACCCCTTTTATTTCCAATGTTGAATATATATTTTTTTCTTGTTATCCTAATATCCTAGCTTCCACCAGTACTGTTGGTCGAAACACCTTCACGGGTAAAGGCCTTTCCGGCTTTCTTACTTCTATTCATTGTTTTTTAGGGCGCACGATCGAGGTGTAAAAACGTATGAATGACGTAGTTTATTATTAATATTTGAATTATCTGAAAGGTCAAACAAAAGACGAAAAGACGCCGTGTACCGTGAATATGATTGGTCAACGGACTCACATTTTCATTGCCAACAAACAAAGGGACGGGAAAATTATTTTAATATTATTTTTGTGTTTCTCTTTTGATTTTGTTCCCTTTGGTGTAGAGACTTGGGCCGCGAGAAAATGCACAGCTTATTAAATATATAAGTTGGTAGATAGTACCGGTATCCCCAGAGCTAGTGCTTTCCGCAACGAATAAGTAAGGCAATACAGTGAGAAAATGCCGCATTAAAGGTACACTGTCACAGAAACTGTGTAATTTCATTTGTCTTAATTGTATTTTCGACAAAGATTCATTTTCAACTCTACATGAAAACGAAGGAATTTAAATAAAAAGTATGTACAACAAAGAACGGTTCGGTGGCCGTCGATACACAATCTTATACTTGAATAATAAGTCCTGAGTACATACCTCGTTACAATATCTTCTTACCAGGAAGCAAGGCACACAATATTATCAGCCGTAAGCATTTGGAGAAATTCTATTAGCTTGGGAACAAAGAGAGGTTAGACTGATGCTAATACCTTGCCTCACGTTAAAATCTAAATAGTGGACGTAACTATTATCAATTATTATTAACAAAAAGTATTTATCAAAATAAAAATGTGTCTAACGTAACCCGACTAAATCTCAACAATGACTCAACTAATAAATGTGACGGTCGGCCGAGAAAAAATATTTGGGCCTTATCAAAAATTATTAAATTCCAATTATGTATTTATTTCGAACAGACCCCAGTCCCAGTCAGGCACAACATGACTGGAGTCCGAAACCGGAGGCTGGGAGCAAAATTTAATGCCACTGGAAAACGTGACAAGCCCGCCACGGCTCTTTTTAAAACCCCAACGGGATTCCCCAACGGGACCTCAGCGACTCGCGAGGTCCGTCCAAGCCAGGGAATAGTTTAATAATGCTACCACGTCTCCAAGTCCACGGTGGCATATTTGGTTCTTTTATTAGGACCAAGTCACCAACCTTAGGTGGATCCGTTTCATGTATCCAACGAACACGCTGCTACAATAAATGGAGATATTCTAAATTAAAATGTTTCCAGAAACTCTGAGATAGTTGTTGTAGCATTTCGAAACGTGAGAGCCGATTTATTGGTGTATCCACAAATGTATGTTCAGGTAACGCATTGAGAGGACCTCCAATCAAAAAAATGTCCAGGACTTAAAACTTCTAGGTCATTTGGGTCCGAAGATATAGGGCAAAGTGGTCGTTGCTAGTTCTTCAAAGGTAAGAACTGATTCTCCTATAATCCGTCCGATGGAGAACCAAAACAAAACTGTGCGGTGGGTAACAAAACAGTAATAGGAGATGTGGAAGTTTTAGAGGAATGTGATTTAGTCAATATTCTTCTGGTTCAGGCCTAAACGAGGCCACTCAGAAAAAGGCAAAGGCCTAACAAAATCACGATGTTGATAGTTGCGTACCTTCATTTAAGAGGCTCAAAATTGTATCTCTTCCCTGTATTTATATTTTAGAAATGTCCTTATTCGTGCACAGAAACATAATTTTAAGTCGAATATAGAAGTCTAAGTACAAAGTAGACATGGAGCGAAATTGGCTGTGCCAAAAATCAATCAGGAACTGTTTAAGAAAACACCTTTTGTATGGCTATTAAGGTTTACAATAATTTATCAAAAGAATTAAAAGATCTTCCCGAGTCTTTAAAAATCGACTTGGTGTATTATTTTTGGAAAAACATTATTACTCAATAAATTATTATTTGCGTGAGACTCTGTAGTTGATATAAATTTAATAACATTTGATATGATATGTACGATACAATTAGTATGAGAATTGACCAGTTCATATGACTAATAATGTCAAATGTAAAACTCCTTTAAATACAAATTTGCACGCAATTGTGTGTGGCAGAATACGCGAACTTACTATTGTACCACCTTTTTGTACTATATCCTTGCAATAAATTATTATTATTATTATAAGCACCTGTGCACTTGATCCCACGGCCCAAGACTCTCTACTCCAAAAGGAATAAAATCGAAGTTAATTAAGACTCTTAATTTGAGCCGTTTATTATTTTTTTTTCTATGTATATATATATATATATATATATTATTTGTATTTTAGCGTGCGTTTCTAGAGCTATACCAGAAACTAGAGTATGTCGAGAGTACAATAGACTTTTCGTGGTCTCCGGGGCGGACAAACCGTGCACAGTCGGGGTGCATACAGATGCATCTTGGACGAGGGAGTTAAAGCAAATCAGTGACTCATTTATGCAAGGTTCAGCTGCAGAGATTCGGTCTGTGCCGGGATCCGCGGAAAGACTTAATGTGGCTATTATTTGCAATAATAATAATAATTTATTTGCAAGAATATAGTACACAAGCGTTATAGTGGAACGATCTTAAGTTCGCATATTTTGCCACATTTGTTTTAAAAGGAAATTTTACATAGTCATAATATAGCCAATCCTTATATTATTTGTAATGATAATATATCACATTATTAAAATATATTATCACGTTACCAAAATAATATTAATTATAATAATAATTTGTTTTTTCTAAAAATAGTACATTAAAGTCGAGTTTTAAAAACTATGTCATGTAATTGAGTCTAAGTTAAGGTGCAAATTATGTTTGCCCTATGTTAATAAAATAAATCTACAATCTTAATCTATTTAATAATTATAATATTTAACGATCACGAAAAAAACACGGGGACGTAAGGGACGTAAAAAAGGCTTTTATTCAAGGTCTCGTGGTGGGGCACTGAAGATACACATACTGTTTAAATAGATAAGTTTGGTCCCCATGGCAGTGTGTCTTTACTGTAGCAACATATTTGCATTTTTTTAAATTGAGTACATGACCAATATATGGATACGGATACAAGTATTTTAGACAGTAAATAGACCTATAATAATATAAACTAAAATCATTTAAAAAGATCTACAAAGCCAACGATAAACTCAATCAATGGACGATATTTTAGGGGAATTGAGATATAACCACAACGCCATCTATTGACGTGATTACTATTTACAAAATACTTCATATACAAAAATAGAAAACACAATATTGTAAATACTCATGTGTTTTAGTCAAAGAAACCGTCTTATTATTTCCAAATAATACAGAAGAAGCATTTTGAAACTAATAAATAATAATAACTAGTATTGTTTCTTTATTTTCACAGTCATTTTTGTAAAAAAATCTGCGGAAAAATGACAATGGGTATAATTCAAAAAAAATAAGAAACAAAGTAATTAAGTTAATCTGAAGATAGTATTGTCTTTTATAAACATAGCTTTTATATATTTAAAGAAAACACTTGAACCGGATTGAAGCTATGTATTATTATAAACTTTCCCGACGTTTCGCGTGCTTTACAGCGTGCGTGGATTGACATGCTTCAGTCCCTAGCAATACATAGCTTCAATCCGGTACAAAAGTGTTTTCTTTAATCTGAAGATTTTTATTTCCTGCACACATATACACAGAATTTACAATTCTCTTAACCTACATTAATATTAAACCAATTTTTCTCTGGGATCACAAGTGCGTATCTACCAGGTGCGTATCTACTATATATAGTGTATCTACCAGGCGCAAACTTAAATCTTTAATAAGTTGTGCTGTGTGTGTCGAACCTATGGGTTCCCAAGAGTCAAAAGGGAAAAAAATCAAAGTTGGAGAATTACTATGCTGTCTTAAGTAAATTAAGTATTGTAATAGAATCTGTTGGATTGGTTTAATTGTAATTAATTTAAAGAATTGCATTGTGTTGCAATTCTTCAAAGTACGTGATGCAGGAAGAGTGCGTGAGGTCAGCAGGAAATTATTATCTCGTATTTATGCAACATTTACTTATCGAACTGGCAATACTGATACTGTATACATATATATCGATAGATATATTAACATTGGTTCATTAATATTATAAGGAGATTTGCATTTTTGTTATTAATGTATGTTTATCCAGTGGCATCTCGAAAAATGTGTTGCCAATTTACGAAACCACTTTAAGATGTTGTTATTGAAGAATCGTAGAAAATTAACATTTCATTAACAATATGTATTTACATTTCGTGTACCCTTGATCATCCCATCTACGCATCCACATTGAGCATTCTGATAAACGAGCTGGGCCTCGATATCAATAGTTGCTCCCCTCACACTTTGAAATAAATTTTCCTAAGGTTTTTTTTTCCTCTCTTCGTGTACAAGTTCTTGTCACATTAGCTATTGTATTTTATTTTCCTTGTATCAATGTATCAGCGTGCCGAACGTTGGCAAGCCTTCATAAATAATTAATGTTAAAAAAACAAACGAAGCGACTTTAAAATTCATCCATCATAGGGTTTACAGCTTACGCTTACGTTGGTAAGCGCAAAATTCAAAGACGGATAGACAAAACGAGTTTTTATTTATTCCTTGAAATGGAAGTTTTTTAGGGAAAAGTCGTCAAGCCTCTATGAGGTAACATATGAAAATGTTTGGTATGTAGAAACGAAGTTCGCTAAGATAATAATGATGTATCAAACCCTTAACAACAACATATAACCAAGGATAAACTTACTAAAACAGGTAATAAATAAAAATTTAATTTGGTTAAACCCGTTCTCAATATCTCACAAGTACTGTATGTGAGTAATATTTAAGATGTTTTATAACAATAAATCAGATTTGAATCTTATTTATTGTTGTAAATGTTATATGGGAGAAATAAATAAATAAACTTCAAAAGCATGGAATATTGCTGTCTTATTCATTTCTCGCTTCCTCTCAAAGTGGCGAAGACTACTTCAATGCGTCAATTATTGTGGTGAGCTTGCCTTTGAGATTTAACCTTGAACCTCTGTTACCCGTAGGAGTCCGTCTATTACTATTTGTGTGTTAGGGTACATCTGTAGGGCTTAGGGGTTGTTAGCTGCTTAGGTCTCACCCTCTCAAATATTTAGTTATACAGTGCAGCTTGCTAATACATATACATATATTATATACTGACATTTATTACATATAAATTTAAATACACATTTCACAGGTTGGCAAGCAAATTGAAAAATAAAATAAGGTTTTATTTAAATGTCTTATTAAAATATGTATAATTTAAACACTATAAGGAAATTGATATAACATTCACAGGGGTATCGAACTCGCGACCTTCGCGTCATGAACTGGACGTTGACTTTCCTTCGATTAATTTGTACTTTTATGAGTATCATCTGTCTTGGTTAATTTAAAACATCACTAAGGAAGGAGAACTGCGATTTACTTGTAAATTTATCAAAAAATAAAAGTCATATAGTCAAAAAGCAATCGGTTCAATACATTGAAGATATGGTGAACGTGGACACGTGAAGCGTTTCTTAAAACCATCTTAGCGTACCATCCTTTAAGGTCTCAAATTTCTCTTCCTGTTTCGTGATTATTTCTTAATTGATAGTGGTTTTCTACGCCTGGCGCTGTCACCTTTTTGGGTTTTTCCTTCACCATACGAACGAAAGTTACATGTAACAGTCGTTACGAAAACACGCCCTTAGATTGTGGGTTGTAGACTAAAGCCTACACGTTCGTAAAAGCCCTTTATCATCAGAATTTACGAGACGTGCGTTGGGAATTATTTGTTTAAGGTTCCTAAACCCTATTTTTTTTTGTTTAATATTGAAAAGAGATTAAACACATCGGCTCATTTACCCTGGATTTATTCCTAGGGGTCGAGTGTTCTTGCAACCGCTTCTTTTGGACTAATGGATCCCAGTCGTTCAGTTAAGAGTTACGGAGGTAAGGTCTCAAAGAATTAATACGGCTGAAATATGAATTTCATTTATTTAGGATTTAAAAAGAACCTTATCGTTTCGCGATAAGAAATCCAATTACTTTTATCTTTTAATGACAGTGACACTGGGATTGAATAATGGAAGAGATTTAAATTTTAAACGTCTTCAAATCCCTTTAAAGGTTGGCAGTGAAGTCAGTCACTTAATGCTTATCCTTCCTCAGCCACTGGGCCCATGTTGGACCCTGAATCAATTCGCATTACCATCAGCCGTCGCTTAGAAGTGCCCATAAGTTGGCTCTGAATTATGGCCTTGGATGCCACGGCCTCCTGCATGAAAGAGTGCAGGTCGCTTTTCTCGGCATGCCGTGCTCAACGACATCATACACCGCTCTCTGGCGTCCGTCAATGATCCAACTATTTTAAAGCCAACAGGCATTACTAGAGACGAGGAACGGATAGATGTCTTTTATGGAGGATGGGACGGGCTGGGATGCTACTTGTGGATACGTGAGTCCCGTCTCACATCAGGATCCTATACGACCTTTGGGATAAAAGTCGCACACTCAAGCCAAAGTCCGATGGGTTATGTAAGAACCTACTGAATGTATTTTGATGACGCTTAAACATGACTTGAGAAATTTCTGAACTAAACTTCTTAATCTTGTTTTTTAAAATCACATCGACAAACAAAAATCTGGTGCCATAGGCAGCCTTACCGTTACTAAGCGATCTCTTCAAGGGGAAAAATAAAAGAATAACAGTTGTAAAACTATTTGAAGGTACTTAGTAGTACCCTCGTATTGATTAACATATTATAAAAGTTAGTCTCGCGACCGTTTGGCTGGTATGCAGTCGATAAACTGATTTATGAACCGTTTTCACTAATGAGTTGTTCCTGAGAAAGGTTTAGGGTGAAAATACTTGTCAAAATACTCGAAATCTATACGCAGTTACTTGTAAATTAATATATAATAATTCGGTTATTATATATAAAAGCTATCGCAATATGCTTATATAGAATTATTATGAATATCCTAGCGCTAAATCACCTGCATCATGAGCACACCATTCACACACCCACGTACATACTAGATATACTCTCACACCAACACAACATAGCTGAAAGAGGTATCACTTAGTTGAATGTATTTAATATTTTCTATTGATTTTTTCCTTTCGTAAATATTTGAACCTGTTTGTAAATATTAAGTATTCCACCTTTGGCTATACATATCTTTAGTATTTAATTGTTTTTATATAACAATACAATGTATGTACGCTGTTACGAAATAAATAGGTCACAACCAAGATACACGCGGCATACAAACAAGTCATTAGAAGGCGTTTGGCATAGGGCTTTTGAACACTATTTACACAGATGACACTTACAAACAGAAGACAAGCACCGCGTGCGACTCTGACTAAAGAGCCGACCAATCGTTGGTCCACCTTACTTGTTGACTGTCCGACTTTCGAAAGTGCGAACTGGAACTCGAGACTGTCATGAGGGTTTCCCAGGATATGCTGACATGTACATTAGGTAACACATCCCACCTAAACAGAGCCGATTGGTATGCACTTTCTAATTTATTTCTCCACTCTGGCGTTATATGTAATGCATGCCTACCAATTATTATTTCGTTTGAAACTGAATTTAGGACTTTCCATAGTAGGTAGTTAATATTAAGTTAATTAAATAAAAAAAATTGGATTCATCTTTTTTTTTAAAAGATTTTATCTAAAAAAAAGTCGACAAGTATCGAATAGAATCTTAAATGGAGCAACATAAATTAATAATTACTATAAAACTATAATAGAAAGTGGTCCCTTTGACCATTTTATGATAATTAATGTAAATAATTTTATCGATAAGTCGCTCAGCGCAATGTGACCTCACTAGTCCACAATCATCGCGCTTTGCTACTATCACATCAGTGTTTACAAAATCTCCGTGGCGTGTGTTGTTGTTTATAATTTCTTTAAATCACAATGGAATTGTGTTTTGATGGTGAGTTATCTATGAATGTCAACTGTCATTGCCCTTACGAGTGTTTTGAATGTCGAGTTTTAATTATGTATTTCTTGTTTTTGTCTCGTTGACATAACGATCCATTTTTTAATAGCGTTGTTTATTTGAAATCAAATTTTAATTTAAAATATGGTTTTGTGATATGCGTTCAGAAAATGTATGTGTTGTTATACACACTTTAAATTAATGTCCTAAAATCTTATTCATTTTTAATTTCGTATTTAAGGTTCACGAGTTGTTAGACAAAATTTGTATATTTTTCTTTTGTTAATTGCGCGCATAAATATCTACGATGTTACTTTTATATAAAATGAATCATTGTAGTTTGATAATTACTTTACGATATTTTAATTATTAATTATAGTAAATCAATATTTTATTTGGTAGGTTTTATTATTATGTGTAGCTTTTGTTTATTAGTAAAAAAGCCTTCTGTCGATCAGCCCAAGTTTTAGTATATAATCTGTATCCGTGTGGCAGCTCAGTGTCCTTTGTCCTTCGTAAACACTATGGAAAAAAATGTGTGTGTGTGTGTCAGCTACGACGCACGATTGGAGTTTACTCCTTACGAACGATAATTATGATATATATCGAATAGAAAAAAAGGGTAAATGAACGCATCTGCTAAAATGATAAGAGAAACAAACATATATCTGTAATTATTCGGATTATTTATATTACTTCAATTAAGCGTATTACATAAAGTATGTTACAAAACAATATAAATAATAATAATAATAATAATAACAATAATAATTGTGTTTAGAGAGAGAATGAGATGGAATCATTCTGTTACACGTTCAATCCTACAGATATATATGTTTGTCTCTTTCTACGTAACGCCTCAACTTTTCGTGTTACACTTGATTTTACTCCTCATAAAATTTCCGTACCGGGCCTTATAACTCAAATCGTTTCTTAAGGAGTAAACTCCAATAAACTATATATAAACTGCGTTCAATTACCGACAAAACTATGTTCTGATGTTGGTATTAATTATAAATAAAACAGATTAACAGACAATATACATTTATTGGCTTAGATGTGTTCTGCGGTCTCACCTGCATTGATCTATAACACTATATATTATAGTATGAAAAAGAAAAAAATAATAATATTTGTAACGAATATTCTTCAAAACTACTCGATATCGAAAATTCTTTCACAATTAAAATGCTACATTATCCCTTAGTAATTCCTATAGACCGCTATTTAATTATAAAAAAAACGTGAATTTTTTAGGTCTGGGCTTCAGATTTCTGTATATCTCAGTTAATAGTACATCAGCCTTTTGTGTATGACGCCGTTTTACGGTCTAAGGCGTGCCGGTTACCTCACGATTATTACCTTTACCATAACGTGTTAAAACTTAAGTGCACACTTAGAAAATTCCATTTATAGTTGTGATCCGAAAGCACGATTTCAGGGTAGTGAGACCCTCGTTCAAGCCACTACTGTCTTTCAATTACCGCCGCTATTATAACCTTCATCACTATTACACCATCCAACAGTATCCGTAGCCTGAGATCGATCTCAATACAACAGATCTCTTCAACAAATCAAAGGGAAATAATTTTTCCCATTTTTGCAACAATAACTCTGAATGAAACGAAGCAGTTGCTTTAAACGTCAATTTTCAGCACGAATACCCAGATACAATATAATGTACAAAACACTCAAACAAGCATTGCTACGTAATTCTTATAATAGAAGATTCGTACAGACGTCTAATTTTTGCGCGGCAAATTAATCTATGTAAATGCGCGCGTGTCTGCAGGAAGAGAGAAGGGAAGCGCGGAGGAACGCGGTAAAATCGAGTTGATTTAAATGAACGCAAGATACGCGGCGGTGGCGGCGGTATATTAATTAATCGAAAATGAATGGACATCGTAGTAATATAACACAAAGTCTTTTTGACAAAATCGAAGTTTATAAACAATAATTTAAGGAGCTCTTGGTGTGTAAGATGTTTATCTATTTTTATTGCAGATACAACTGCGTCACAGAAGTTGAGTTTCGATGAGATGTACACGGATTTCGATAGTTGGTTGTCAAAATTTGATAGATGCTTAAAAAAAAGGTGATTTATATTTGCTTTACCTATAATTTCGCTCGTTAAACGTCACTCACACGTTGAAAAGAAAGTTTAATTGCAAAAGATTAAATCGCGTGATAAACTTTTAAATTTAATTATATTTATAAGACGTTTTAGTCAAAGTTACTGTTTGTTTCTTGTGTTTATATACATACTACTATTCTTCCTCGGCTGTCGGGCGTAGTTATAATGGAAACCCATCATACAAAAGTTTTATAAATTTTAAGGCTAAAAGTAACTCAGAAAAGGAACAGATTACAAACAAAAACAATTATTATGATCTTGAAACTGGCATAAATTTAAAACTATTGCCATAATATAACAAAAATAAATACCATGGATACTAAAAAATTGATTTTATTTATAGTAAATAACGTACTAAATATATTGTTTCTTGCAGGTCAACTTACTTTAAAGAAGTAAAAAATGACAAAATGAAAATAGGCTTATACATCGAAGAAAATATTAATCATTGTATCCCAAATTTACTTAAAAAATGCCAAAACCGCGCGAAATCTAATCATGAAAATAATACTTATATGTTAACAGATGGCGCTATAACAGAAATTGATTTAAGACTTCTAGATCGATTGTTATTGAGATATTATTTACGAAATATACGGTCTAAACTCTATTTTTATTGTTTTATTTTTAATATTTATTTAAATTAAATTTTCACTAAAATTCAATTCTAATCACTAGTATCTAGAACCCGCGTGAGCAAGAATGACATTTGAATTTTGACAGTAATGAAATAAACAACGCGGGAAGCCGTGGCAGGGATTTTGATCTTTGATCATTGGTTGATGGATTTTGAGCTCAACTTTTTGAACCACAAAAACAAATAATGTAATGCTGTACAATTAATAACATTACCTACTCTATTACTATCTGAATCTGACCTTGATCGTATGGAAATTACGGACAAATTTAATGTACTTAAGCAGTTGTAGTTTGATCTTTGACTTAAAAACTAATTGTGTCTGTTGAATTATTACATATATAATTTTATTTATTACTCACTGCTCTAAGAATCATAACGAACATTTTCCTCATGATATAAAAACAACTACTATGATATCCTGGTGACCAAAATGTTTAATATAACTATATAAAGTTGGTATATAATTACGGGTCGTAATATGGAATTGAAAGAGTGGAAATTAAAAGTCCCATGGGGAAATATTGCATGTAAGTAACATAACTAAGTACCCATAGTAGTGTAGTATTATCTTTTAAATGTCATCCTGTACAATGCATGTAATGCATACCGATAATTTTATGCTTTTACCAAGTACTAAGTTATATAATTAATTATCTTTTATGTAAAATATGTTTACTCTCAACCTATAATAATATTGTGTTCCCCTTTATAAATTGGTGCTATCATACAGTATTATGTGGTAGCCAGCAGGTTAAAATAGCTGTGAAATAATAACTATTTCAGGTAAAGAATTTCTGCTACATCCATTTGTCAACTTTAATAATGAATAAAAATATGTAGGGAAAATACATGGGAACATTAGAGGGTTCTTAGAGGTATTATTTAAAAGTCCTCTCTTATTCAATACCTTTATTCTGCTATGACAAAATATAAGATGTGTCTGTTAAAGAGAAATTCCGTAAATAAACCTAAAAATATAGGTCCAGGAATATACTACCACCACTATAAATTTACAAAAATATATATCTGATGTGATTATAAGTTACATAATATAACAACAGTTACATTTATCTAAAATTTTAATTTTCAGTGCTATCATATGGCAATACCAGTGGAGAACCAGTATTATTAGTTCATGGTCGCCTAGACAGTGCCGCCACATTTTTACCTCTACTAAAGTTGATGCCTGCAAAGTATTATTGTGTCCTGGTTGATTTGCCGGGTAATGGCAAGTCAGATCCTTTCCCAAAAGGTGTGGTAATGAAATTTATTGTGTTAACAATGAAAGCTTATCTGCTGTCTATTTTTGTATATTTGTATTTAATAAACTCAAAAAACTACTGGCCCTGTTTCAAAAAGTCCTTTGCAATTAGAATGATATTCAGCAGTAACATGCTATATTTATTTCCAAATATTTTAAAAACAATGAAATGGGGGAGGCTAGTTTTTGCTACACTAAGTTGTTGTAATAAAATGCTCAGGCTGAGACATTATGATAATAAAAAAAAATAAGTTTAATAGACAAGGTGATGACCCATCTGTGTCCGACACATTAGGTTTGGATATATTGTGTCACAAGACAATTATATCGTGGAAATAAAAATTAATTAGTTCTTTGTCCAGGTGCAAATTAAAAAAAGGCCACAGGGGGGCAATTCTTATTGTTAAGGGGAGCTATTCAAAAATTTATTAAATTTATTTCAAATTTGCATTTCACTTTGTCATTATAAGTTTTGAAAATAAACTTAATGCTTCATTAACAACTCCCTAATAATTTCTTCCTACAACCCCTGTCATTTAAGTTTTTTAAGTGATCAATTCAATTATATATGTTGAATTTGTGCATAAGAATTTTAGAAAGGTTAACATGAGGCATGGCACAAAAATGGAATCTCTTTTGCTATAAAATGTCTTAATATTTTATTTGTAGGTATGGCCCTTACCCGTTTCATTGGTGTACCCATCATTGATTTAGTGGTCCAACATTTGGGATGGGAACAGTTCATTTATATTGGACATTCTCTTGGTTCTGAACAGGGTAAGATATATATTTTATTGGTTAGATATATAATTATTAAAACAATTAGTTAATTAGGGCAGTAAAATTGCAATGGAAATCAATCTGAAATAAATCTCTTCAAAATCTAATGAAAGAAAGATTTTTTTAAATTAATTGATTAATTACATTATTGTGTAGACTAAAACTAGACAAAATCTAGTGTGCTATTTGAATATATAGCGATAACCTAAATAGTCAATTTAACGCCCCCAGGGTATAGTCAGACGCAGGCACTCTAAACATTTACATTCAGTTATAGCATTGTTTTATAGAATTTAATTATTTTGCACATATTCAATTGTATGCAATTGAAAATAAAATCTACAATTATAGCCCCCCAGAAACCGTATATAGATATTCTTTATATAAAGTAATGAAAATATTTATTAAATTCTAGGTAAATCCAATGATATTTGGATTTAAAAATATAATAAACAATTGTGGAAAACATTTCCCTATATACAAGCGAAATCTTTCATTATTACTTTTACAGCCATATAAAATGTATGTTAATATTTTCAGGAATGTTCTACGCTTCAATTTACCCAAAACGAGTGAAGAAAGCTATCTATTTAGACCCGGGACCGTCGCTCGAATACTGCAATGTGCAAGATTATAAACGATTTTTCAAATCATATCAAAACTTTTATGATAATTACCATAAATACGATAGTGAGAGGGCATACACCAAAGAGCAGGCCATGAGGTCCGTTCTGAATGCGAGGGCTATTAATGAGGAGGAAGCGGAGATAGTACTGTCAAGGTGTCTGGTGGAAATGGGGCCCAATTTGTACAGGTGAGACAAATGTCCATAGAATCTCCTCCAAAATCCTTCAATGTATAGTATACAAATTTTCAAATACAACTATTTTAACCGATTTAAAAAATGAATGAATGTCTACATTTGACAGTTCACAAATGTCAGTGATGTCAACTCCTATAGAAAGTTTACCCTAAGACCATCTTTTTTTATATAATGGCAATAGTTTTGACTTTATGTTAGTTTCAAGTAAAAGGTTGGGAAACTACACGCGAGAAAAAATAAACAAAGGGATAAGCGATTTAAAAACAAAATATGTACATAAACATATGAAATCTTAATATTATTATTGATTATGAAAGAAGATAATACATTATAATACAATAAAAGATAAAGCAAAAGGCAGGAGATTTTAGTCGGAACAAGAAAAGAAGACCATGTTCAAATACCACTAAAGTTTTTGGACACCTTTTACGAGAGCAATTTTAATACACTTTTAAATATTAACTATAAGAAATTAATATTTATTACAGATTATCTTGGGATAGGCGTTACAAAATTACACCCGGATTTAATTCACTACGAGAACAATTTTATATAGATTTATTTTCCCAACATCGGACGCCGTCATTATTTATTTGTGCTAGCCTCATGACAGATTTCTACTACCAGCAGTCAAACCTATCTGTCAAGCTTATGTCCCATATGTCAGAAGCGAATAAAAATGTCAATGTCATTTGGGTCGAAGGTGGCCATGATGTCCATTTGACGAATCCAGAGAGATTTATAGAGGAATTGTTGATGTTTTTAGATAATGATATTCTTATTTCGAAATTATAGATTTTTATACAAATATATTGTTATAAAAGATGTAAAAAATTACGAACAGAGTTTGTTTATTATTAATATATTATAAGTTGTCTGACTCCCTTAAACGATTTTTGGTCAATTGATTTATTTTATTTTTGCTCTCTAACATCACACATGTTATCAGGAGGACAATCACTTATAAATATGTTATAGAAAGGATTTACTTAAAAAGATCAAAAATAAAATACCAATTTCGCGGCAATTGATATAAGCGCCATCTCGCTTATATCAATTATAATTCAAATTGCTGCAGAGCACACGGGACGGTAAAGTGGTGGTGGTATGTGTGATAAAGTTTATACGTAGTATTTAACCTTTTTTTTAATACCCTTAAAATCATAATAGCATTTAACTGGGTTTGGTTTCGATTTGGGAGCGTTCTAGTATTACGTCACGCAAGTTTTGGAGATTCTTGATCCTCCCCCATGAAACGCGCCGTAACGTTGCTGTATCTAATAGTAAAACGTTTCGTGACCACCCCCCAGTGACTCTTTATACCTAAAACCTACCATTATGTGGTGTAAAGTACTGGAAAGTGGAAAATAGTATTATCAATAACGCGTAATTCAATCCCCGCCCCGCATCGTAACGTTTTACAAGAGGACCCCCCCCCCAAATTCGTTACGTAATACTTAAACGCTCCCTTTATAACCTGGATATTTCAATATATTGGAAGGTTTGACGATTGTCCGGGGACGGGCTGTAAATTAGGTTCTCAGAATCGGAAAAGTATATTATGGAACTGAAAACTTCATCTTCAATAATGTACTATATGTTACATATTTAATAAAGATTTTTTAATGCTGATGTTTAATCTTTTCTTTTTCTGTCACATGGTCACCTAAGCATTAGCTAGCCTGTTTATTTTTTCTTTCAGGCCGCTAGTTAAACAGCGTTGAGTAGTAAAGAGGCTAAAAATTTATCGATATTGAGGGCTACTCGATTGTGAGGAAGCTGCATGGATCTGGTCTGGCGCCCTCAGTATGAATGGTAGTAGTGTCTAGGCTAGAAATTAGAATTGGTAATTGCTGGCTTTCAGTTACAGCAGATCCTCCTCCACTCTGTCGAACTAACGGTACCTGGGCCAAAAGCTTCCTTCACCGCCCATGCGCTCAAGGTGCTCCAGCCAACGTAGTAGATGGACCTTGTATTCGCCTCCAATGCTGGGCTGGGTTACCAAAAACCTAACTAATTACAACTTAGCTTTTGATTGTAATAAAAATTTAGCTATATCATCCGCCATTAACTCAGGGCTACTCATGTGCACGTCGTGATACCCGGACACTATTTTGTACCCGTAATTATCGTGCGGCCACGCTTTTGTGTCGAAAGCGAAAGGTACTTTGGAATATACTCCCGCATCTATGACAAATTTGGCGAAAATTGCGAGGATGGGAATTTTCGCTGATGTCAAGAATAATTTTAAGTTGTCAGGTGAGAACGGCATTGTGGTGGTGTTCTTCATACGTTGGTCGTAGGTGAACCTGGAAACATTTTGTACTGCAATAACTGTGAGCAGTTGGCCTAGTTCAATGTGCGACTATCATCCCTGAGGTCATAGGATCCCCTCGAACGGTGAAGGGCAACATCGTGAGCAAATCTACATGACCCTACAAGTCGACGGCGTGTATCAGGCACATGATGCTGATCACCTACTTGCATATTAGATTGACGGTGAAAGACAATATCGATAAAACCTAAATATCAACGTGTGAGGCACAGAAGACTCGCTCACGAAGACACCTCAACACCTCACCACATCCTTTCTCCACACATGATTTAATGCATTCGAACGTCTAGGCAGAAACTCCACCTGTATCACCTCGACGTCTGTCGTTCCACAACTGAGCGTTTTTAAGGCAGTTCCACCACCAGCATTATTTTGAACCAGCTGGAGTATTTCCGGATTAATCTAACTTAAGGTCCTTCAAGAATGGAGCGTACAAATTATTCTTAAAAGCCGTTGAGAGCCTTCCGGCAGTGTGAGTTTATGAGCGGCGGTGTCTTAACATCAGATGAGCCTCCTGCCTGTTTGCTCCCTAGATCGAACCCAGGACCGTCACGTGCAATGCTTACCTATACAAGCCATCTCCGGCTGGTTCGATATATCTGTCTAAAACATGCTCTAGGGTTTCCTCGTTAATTTTATGGGCTGCCATCAGTCTCCTTTTTATCTGAAAACATTTACCGATATTATTCAAGAACAATGATTTATGCAGAAGTGTTAAACTTCTCTCGGCGGTTCTTCTCTAGAGGAAGTGTCATGTTCCTTCTACATAAAGGTCTAACCGCTGACTGGCCCAAAGGTCTGTAGGCTGTAATGAAAATGATTCGTTTGCGCGTTTCAAATGAAGTCATCACAAATTGTAGGTATCATCATCATCAATGGTTATACAGCCTTATGGGCCTTAGTCTCCTCCAGTACACTTCGCCATCAATATCTATCCAGTGCTTTCCGCTTCCTTGCGAACCCCTATGATTTCGAGGTTCTTCACAACTCCATCCCACCAACACAGCCTCGGTCTACCGGGTTTTCTCTTTCCTTGGGTTGTGAGTTCAGTAAGGACCTTAGAGTTCTGGCTATTCGGTTCATGTCGCCGTCAGATCCAGAGCAGGTTGCACTTTATGAATTGGACGATGTTCGTGAATTGGAGATTGTACATGTGGCTATAGAAATAATTTAATTACTCATTTGTTACATAATGTTTATCTAACTTACAACATCCAAGCTATATCGGGGTGCTGTATACCGTCCACTGGTATGCTTTACGTACTGATCGTCATCATAATTGCTGCGATAGTATTCCTTGTACCAAGACTCGAAGGTCTCCGGGGTCACCGTGTGGTACAGAGGTATGGGGTCTAGTTGGACGAAACGTGTTACACGGTTCGGATACGCCATGGTGAAATATGTTCCTAAAAAATGTATTAAAGTTTTTTGGAGGCACTTTCATATCAGCTGCCTTTCGAAGTATTTCTGAATCAATTTCATTCACGGTGCTTCTAATACATTTCTATGCGTATGACAGCACTGGGGATACTCTTTTCGTGGGACGTGAATTTAGAACCAGCTGCCCACTGAAGTATTTCCGAACCAATTCGACTTAGGATCCTTCAAGAAAAGAGCGAACCAACTTAGAAGGCCGGCAATGCACTTGCGAGCTTTCTGGCTATGTGAGTGTCCATGGGCGGTGGCATCACTTTTCATCAAATTAACCTCTTGCCCGTTTGCCCGGTTTTATTGAAAAAAACCTACAAAGTACTTGCCAGGAGGAAACATGACTGACGTTCGAATATCATTAATACCGTCACAGGCAACATCGAATACAACTGTTATAGTTGTGAAAAAGTATTGTATTAATAAAAAAAGGGATGTGGCTGTGTCATGGACACTGCCGTGTGTTGTTCGTAAATATGTTTCTACATGATCGATAGGTTTTGATGTGAACGATCAACGAACCTTCTCCAAGTCAAAAGTCATACTAAATTGCAAATCTCAGCAGCAAAATAACCTTAAAATAGCGGCCAGGTCTTCTTTTTCACATGACTGTTTGTGTCGAAGTAAAACTCACCAATAACAGTCCCCAAAGAGTGACCGATAAACATTATCTTCTCCCATTTAAAGTGTTCCACCACCTTCGCAATTGACGGCAGTAAATCCAATACTGTGTATCGGATGCCTGGTGGTAGGTGGTCCGACAGACCGCTGCCAGGCAGGTCGATAGCTACGTAGAAGAAGCAGTCAGGCATATGTTTAATTAGCGGCCGGAAGCTGGAGCAGGGAACCATTCTTCCAGGGCATAGAAGAACGGGTGGATTTGACGAATTACCCCAAGTTATGGCTGTAAAACGGTAAAAACATTACTTTGTGTAAAAGCGCCGGAGTGACTCACCGCACGAGACGCGAGTACAACAAGATGAACATATTGTATCACTTCACGCCGGTTTTCTGTGAGACAGCGGTACAGAACAGTGAACAAGTGAGGCAGTTGTGCCTGCCCATTCGGCTGAAGGCCAAAAGCAACAGCATGGAACTACCACTAGGATGGGGGTGGACTGATTGCACTGTTGAAATAACCTTTGGCAAAGACACTAACAATTTTATTATTAAACTAATGTTATACTAGATGAATACTTTTTAAGCAAAGCACAGATGGGATGTTGTTTAAGATTGTTAGTGAACGTACAGTTTTGGATCGTTAGTGACAATTTTGTTTTTAAGAAAGTGGTTAAAGATGAAAAAGGTAGTTATAGAAAAAATATGTGCGTGTAGAAGTGTTACGTGTGTAAGAAGTGAAACTTCTTTAGGGCCTTATTTTTCGAAAAATGATCTACTATATGAAACTTTACAGAAATTGGTTAAATAGTTAAATTAGATAAAGTTTAACATAAGGCTTTTATTATCATAGACATGAATACAAATAATACAATTATTTCATTTTACCTTATTACTACTAAGGTTATTACAGAAATTCATTAATTGTGATAATAACAAACATATTGTAATAATTATTACAATCATTGTTATAGTTATTATATATGTTTGTTATTAATGGCTTCAAATCTCTTCGGATCAACCGTGGTAGGGACAAGAAAAAGATGGCACGTAACGGAAAAATGTGACGGTATTTTTTTATCCAACGCCGATAAAGAAGTTTCTTCTTCCACTTCAATAATAACGCTTGTGCTGTGGGGTTCAAGTGTACAGGCGCCAATTAAAGATTTAAGTTGGTGCCTGGTAGATGGAACTGGTGACCCCAGAGCTGGTGCTTTCTCCGTTCAACGATCATTGATAAAAGGTATACTGCCACTGCATACAAAGACCAAAGTTTTTAAAAATGTTTTAATTTTCTATTTATACTTATTTTAGTATTGTCTTTTGTTAACATGGCTTTTACACATTTAAAGAAATCACTATTTTACGGGATTGAAGCTATGTTTTATTTATATTAATTTAAAATTATGTAAAATAATTATACGTAGCTTCAATCCGGTAGAAAGTATTTTCTTTAAATATACTATATAATATATATTTTTGTGTTGTCTAGGTATATATCATGAACATCTTCAGAAATGAGAATTGTCTATCTGAGAATCTGTATTTAAATTTCTTAATAGGTCTTTTTATATAAAGTATAATAGCGTATTGATTATCGAGTAGCAAGATGTTTTATTTTAATGAATCATTCAATAAATTGTATAAAAATCTACTCACCTGCTATTTTGCCCCATTGAGCTTTAACCGTAATGTTTTTTTCTGTATTCGCTAGAGTACTCATTGCTCTGTAAAATAAAATACGTAGTTGATAAAAAAACTTGGATTACCCAAAGTTATTTTATAAACGGTACAACTGTGGCTTCCCAACGAACAGACATCCACGTCATTGAGGTCGTTCCGTGAAGCCTGCGAAGTGCACTTCTAAGCTTGTGGAAGGAGCTAGGCGGACCCAATGAGAGTCTAAGAGCGTACATTGAATAGTTCAGTAGTAATCCTACAAAGTTGTCATAATAGATGGCTTCCTTCTTAAAATCTTCTTTAAATTTTTATAGGCAAGAAGGTGCCAGCACACTCAGTCGATATTAGGTCTACTTTTTCTTTGTACGACCGAGTGTTAAACAGCCCTTATTCGAACGCCGACCGCCTCTTACAAATATAAGAAAAACAAAATATAGTAATTCATATTCTGCAATGTCTGGGCGTAGACTTTTTTCATTTCCCACGTCGACTTCGACGGCGTGTACAAAAAGCATGCTTCAGACCAAGTGGTCTAAAGCATGCCGATTTTCTCAAGATCTTTTTCTTTACTGCAAAAAGCGAGTATAAATGCACATTTAGAAGGAAAATTCATTGGTGCAAAGCCGTGATACGAACGCACGTCAGTACGCACCAACTAACCAACCAATGCTGATACCAGAATATTGTAATGGCTTGTTTATTTATTTTTTAGCAACGTAAACTTAAATCAGTATCATTTTCAAACAAGAAATAATCGTAAGTAAATAGGAAAATATTAGTAGTAAATACAATTAAAGACTTACGATTTTAAATGACACATCAAATTCCTCATATTAACACATTTTAGAATTTCAACACAAACCTGCTTCAATAATCACGCTTTTATGTTTCTAACAATTATGACGTTACGTTTAGATAAAATGAGATTACGTTATCAGCGTTAAAGTCCAACTGTCCGTAATAAAATCATAACTCAAAATGTGTCCACAAATTTCTCGAAAACCCAATAACTATTCAGTACTCTTACCGCGCCTGTTAAAGATTTACGTTAATGACAGATTTTTGAAGATGACGTAATTTTTATAATCTAGTGTTTTTTTCTCTTGATTTTATGTGGTTTATAATGTTGTAAAGTTAAATAAATGTACTTTCTACTATTTAGCTGTTAGATAATGGTGGCAAATGAAATGCATGTTCATTAAGCGGTGGTTTATTTCCAACTGACCATAGGATAGGGGCTTAGGCCTTAGAGCTATCAGCTACGTTATTTTGTCTGCCTAACTCTTTGTAAATAATGACGCAACAATGTATTGCAGAGGTTTTTTCTCATTCACTCACATTACAATAAATTATGAGATTTAAAAAATAACTAGACCTAATTATAACGAGTCGTTCGGAAAGTTATTCATAATTTAATGGAAACAAGTTGTTTTATATGTGAAAAAACTTAGACTTTATTAAGCTTAAAAAACAATACATCGGCAAGTAATGTTCACAGAGAATGGCAAAGACAAACGAGATTTGACATAAAAGACAACTCAACCTATGGAACAAAAGGCGCGAAAATTTGATATTACAACAATTATTATTTAGATTCTTGTTCTCTTGTTAATTACGTTCCTTTTATCTTCTTTTATAGTCAGTAATAATATTAAGATGTAATATGTTTATGTACATATTTTGTTTTTAATTAGCTTATCTCTATGTTGTTTTTTTCTCGCATGTAGTTTCCCAACCTTTTATTTGAAACTTTGAACTGGCATAAAGTTAAAACTATTGCCATTATATATATTTTTTTATCAAATCTGCATCGCACCAATAAGACGGGTATGATGTGATATTCAACCCAGGCACTGGCGGATGAGCTAAATCTACTAATTGTATCTTGTGTAGTTCCAACACATGTGAAACCCTTGAAATCCATACAAATTTATGGGCCTCCTCAATTAGTAACATTACGTTATTATTATTAAATAATAATATAATATTGTTAAAGACCTATCCCTGCGCCTGTTCAAATAATTTATTTACACTACGCCTGTATTATTTATATCAGCAATATTTAAAAAAAAATCGGCGTTAGTAAGTTACGCCAAGTAAAAAGTGATTTTTCAAGCCACTATTGTGGGGAACAGCGTAGGTATGTATTAGTAAGTAATCATTGAAATTGATTAGCGCTGACATTTATATTTATCTGTGGACTTAAACTTCTAACTTGCGGTTAACTTGACGTGCCCCTGTCGTGACGTCAATTATACGCATCAGAAAAGACCCGTCTCCCAAACATTTATTATGACTGTATCATCAACATAATCTCAACGTAACCTGTACTTAGGTCATTAACGTTTGTGTGACCAGTTGATAAATTTCCGTCAGATTGTAACTTATTAAAAAAATACCCTACTATTTGACATTTATACACTTCCGAAGATAGCAAGAGCTATTTTCCCACCTTAAGTTTCATCAATATCAATTCAATAATTGTTGAGATACGGGTATTTACGCTTTAAGAATAATGAAGACAATTCTTAAGTAAAAAAAATATTCAGAATTTGAAATGCTTTATGAATAAAGTTCTATAAAAATAATATATCAATATGGTGAAGATTAAATTATTGTAACTGGTATCACTGTTTAGTACGCTCGGTTTTTCCAAACAGAGATCACGTTTCTTGTCATTATAATGATTCGATAACTAGTCAGTATTTGAAATTAATTAGTCTTTGTAGTTATAAGTGCACAATGTTTTGGGTTTATTTATGTTGTTTATTTTTAGGTAAGTTCAGTTATTGTCTTGTTATTACGGTTTCTTCTTGGTTCTATGTTTTCATTAAACTTATGTTTAACTATCTAAGTTCTGTTTGTTGAATTGTCAAAATAATATTTTGGTTGTGCATTAGGTACAGGCCTTTTTATTCTAAAACAATTATGATTCTTAACACTAATTCCAGTATATAGTCGTTATTAGTGTAAGGATCTCAATTGTTTGTATATCTCATTACTTAAATTTTGACAAACTGGACTCATAGTTCGCGCCAAATCTTGTTTCGTAATCTAACATTTAATGTATGATGTCATTTAACGAATTGCAGACACATTTCTGCGCTTTTCATTAATATTCCTGATATTCAATTTTTATATTTCTAAATCTTAGACTGAGACAGTCTCTTACGATGTTTTCCCGTACGAGCAAGTGTTAATTGCGCATACAAAAATCTATTCGTGTAACCGGAATATACGATCATAGTTGTTTATGTGTGAAACAATAATGGCTGATTGAATAAAAAAATATTAAAGTTATTTTGCTTGATTTAGGTATCAGTAATAGCATTTTAATTGTCGTGGTATGTTAATGCTCAATTTGTGGTTAAAACGTGTTTACAACATCGACTAACCACCATAACAGGAAAATGCCGAAAGTAATTCCCAGAATCTATAAGGTTAATTAATAACAATATTCTTTATATTTTAGTTAATATTTCGATGTTTAATTTGTTTTGATTTTTAGTACCATTTGTATTCCTACTTTTTTTAAATTCCTTTACTCCAATTAGGCAGACATATTTAACGTTTAGAGACTCTTGGGCCGTGGGAAAGGTATACCCACATGGACCAAACTTTTTAAATTTTTATTTTTGGAGTTTACTCCTTAAGAAACGATTTGAGTTATAAGGCCCGGTACGGAAATTTTATGAGGAGTAAAATCAAGTGTAACACGAAAAGTTGAGGCGTTACGTAGAAAGAGACGAACATATATATCTGTAGGATTGAACGTGTAACAGAATGATTCCATCTCATTCTCTCTCTAAAATTGTATTTATATTGTTTTGTAACATACTTTATGTAATACGCTTTATTGAAGTAATATAAATAATCCGAATAATTACAGACCCTTAATTATTTATAATTATAATAATTAATTACCCTTTTTTTCTATTCGATATATATCATAATTATCGTTCGTAAGGAGTAAACTGCAATCGTGCGTCGTAGCTGACACACACAATATTTTTATTATTATTGTGTAGGTTAAGAAAATTGTAAATACGGTATATTTAATTGGAAATAAATATAGCCTATATTTTAACATTTAAAGAACTTTATTGAATTACAAAAATGTTATTTTTTTTTATGAAACTAACTTAACTAAACTAAACGTGTTTTAAACGTAATAAAAAATAAATTCTATTTTTTGCATTTAAATTTTATCAGAGCTAATATGTGTATCCAAGCCGTCCTAATTTTAATCTACTAGGCTAATTCTGATATGTATCTTTAATGCCATTTTGAATTGGTTCAACGCGCTAATTTTACGAATTTTAGACGGTAATTAATTGAATAACTGACTTCATACTTACGGCCCTATCCCAGTAAGAACTGCTCTATCAGTGTATCGGGGTGGACTGCTGTGCGCAGTGGAGAGCTGGAGCGCCCAGGTGCGGTGGCCCGTAATAACAATTAGTTAAAACAAACACTTTTTTTACCGGATTAAAGCTATGTATTAGTTGATATCGACTCCGGGGAAATAAATACGAAACGTCGGAAGATTTTAAAATTATGTAAAATAATTATAAGTTTATAATACATAGCTTCAGTCCGGTAAAAAAGTGTTTTCTTTCAATGTGTAAAAGCTATGTTAACAAAAAGACAATACTATGAACAATTAGTTATGTAAAACAAATTTGAACAATTGTTTTCTTCTGAAATGGATTACTTGGCTTGCATTAAATATATCGTGTAAACTTCAAAATCATGTTCTGTATACATTTTCGTCATAAACTTAATTCATAGTGTCAAAAATTGCCTATGTTTGGATTTTTTTTCAATCGATTTATTTAAATCTTTCAAAATGGATACAAAATCTACTCAACTCTACCATATAACGATGACAAAAAATGTACAGAAACAATGTACTTTTTTGGAGTTGTGCAACCGTGTAGGCCCTTAATAGACTTCTTCATATAATTTGAAAGCAAAATAAGCAATCTCGCTCGACCAGTATTGCGAGTCTTAAGTTTGATTTGTTTAAATGATAAGCTAGAGAGGAGAGCTCTGATTGGAGAATTTCTTTTATGTTTGACATGTAAATATTGGGGTTAAGTGTGACCAAATGTCAAAAGTTTACGATTTTGACGTTTCGCCACGCCGCTCTCTTGCCTGCGTCAATGTTCCATCCGTTTTGGAGCCATGGAGACGGTGGCAAGCGGCCGGATGGGATGACGTTGATCCCTTGGAAGAATTGACGGGCTTTGGTGGGATGCTACTCCGGACAAGAACGCTCCAGCGTTCCTTCTATTATTTTTTATTATAACTATGTAGGTTAAGACAAATTGTAAATATTGGTGTAAGTGAATGTTATACTAATATAATAGAATAAATATTGTTGAAAGCCAAACGAATATTATGATAGCATTTGTTCTCGTGGCCTTAACTTCACCTTGCGACTTCTCTTATCGATTATAACTCATTTTCCTTATTATTACGTCTTATAATAAGAACAATGAATCAATTCCAAATTCTACACTATTATTAAATAATTTTCCCCCACATTTTAGCTGTTATCACGGTATGATGTAACACATTTACTCCCTTAAATAATAAATAAGCACCAAGCTGTGAACACTACACTTTCATTCTATGTCGCATCTAACATTCGCTCATACGATAAAAGATAATATCCTTATATATATATATATATATATATATATATATATACATATAGAGATATAGATTAATAACAAAAATATATAATAACGATAACAATGATAGTAATAATTGTATTACAATTAATGAAATTCTGTAATAATCTTAGTATTTGTATTCATGTGTATTATAATAAAAGACTTTTGTTAAACTTTATCTAATTTAACTTTATTTAAACAATTCCTGTAAAGTTGCATATAGTAGATTTCGAAAAATAAGGTCATAAAAAGAGTCACTTCTTACGTACACACTAGTACACGCAGACATTTTTTTAAAACACAATTTTAAAGAGACGAAAGCGTTTTTAATTGTGATTGTAAATAATAATAAAAGTGGATTTAATTTATAATTATGATATTTTCGGTCGTTATTTGTAGAGGCAAGTAGGCGACGCTGTCCCGATCTGCACCTATATCGATTCCCTGACCCCCGTTGACAATTGGCAGGCGACGGCCTTAAGGCTCAGCCCTAAATCTTGAATTTTAAACCCACTGGCCAAGCAAGGCCCCAATGATCTATGTGCGCAATTCATTTGCTCGAAATATTGACTTAACAGAGCAATATTGTACATTTTATAAATATTTATAAAATCCCTCATTATAAAATATCTAATATATTATTTATATTTACAGGTACGTCAGCACGGATTTACGATAAGGCAATCCTAAACTCATGCAGGTAAATACATTCGATTATTATCAGTACTGGCTTTCGGCAGCGATTCTGTCCGTAAGAACGGATGCGGCAAAAAAATCCTGTAATGGAGACCGAGGACCAGTCGGCGAAGCGATGAGTGACTATTCGACTAGGTGGACTGATGTTCTGGTGTGGGGAGAAAGCGTTGGATGCAAAGCTCAGGGAACAGGTCGTACTGGAAGTTTAGGGGAGAGGCCTATGTCCAGCAGGTTCTCTGCTTGGAATTCTAATCGCAAAAGGCCTCCAATAAACAAAGTTAATCATTAATTACCCTCCAAGTAAGTCTTCCACAGTCAGATTCACAAAACATTTTCTTTCAAAGACAAAGTCAAAATTATTTATTCATATAGGTAACACAATCTACACTGAACGACAATAAAAAAAATATATACATAAAATGCTTCTAATTTTACATTTGCCACTTCTCAAATCAAGGGTGTAGAACGGAAGAGAAAAACTGCCAATAAACTCTCCGCCACTCTTTTTATCGCCAAGTTTTTTGTTTTACACGACGTTTGTAAGGAGCTGCAACCATTACATCATGTTCCACATGACATCAGCATGAGGCATGGCGGAATAGGAGTACGCACTTCCATTCTCGTGGGAACAACACGCAAATACATAGTCTAAAATAACTAACATCACCGCATACACGAATTCAAGCACGACCAGTCACTTTTGAACTGTGGAATCGATCTCCTATTGCTTAAAAAAGACACGACCTCAAGTGCCGGCATCGCACCTACTAAGGCGCTCATGGGCAACGATAACTGTCTATTATGGGCATCCCGAAGGCTGGTTTGATCCACTATACTATAAAAAAGCTAAAATTGGTATTTCAGTATTGGCGAGTTCTCGTGCAGTGATGGGTCATGTATAAGTTATGATCAGGCTTGTGACGGGAAATGGGACTGTCTGGATGGCAGCGACGAAACCTCCTGTATTGGATTATCGTATGTATATTAAGATTTTTCATAAACAGGCGGGCAAAGAAGCAGGAGGCTCATCTGATGTTAAGTGTTACCGCAGCCCATGGACCCACATCGCAAGAAGGCTCAACTCAGAGGACTCATCATAATGACAAATTAAATAATTTCACGACGAGAATTGATTGGGCCAGGATTCCCCCTATCTATATCGACACGGTGTAATTTTAAATTTTAGCCGTACAGTAAAAAAATTGGGGGTTTTATTTGATCAAAATTTATCCTGGAAGCAGCATGTTAAAGAAGTTAGCCGCAAATTGTACGGTGCCTCCAGTATCCTTCGACGTCTTAGTAATTTTCTTCCCTTTAGTACCAAAACCTCACAGGCACAATCTCTCCTCCTGCCTTTACTGGACTACGCCGATTCTTGCTCCTCCGATCTTAACGAGGAATTGCTAAATAGACTGGATCGTCTCCAACATTTCTGTATCCGGTTTATATTCGGTCTAAGAAAGTCCGATCATATCTCTGCGTTCCGTAAGCGGCTAGGCTGGTTGCCAATTCGTCAGCGACGTGATGCTTATATTCTCCATCTCCTATATTCCATCCTGTTCAACCCCAAAACTCCTTCCTATCTCAAAAGTGATTTCAATTTTTTGGGAGCCCATAACAATAGCTTACGCTCTTCCGAAAACTATACCCTTGAAATCCCATCTCATAACTCCTCCTATCTTGGCGATTCCTTTAAGGTCTCTGCAGTGAGGCTATGGAATTCACTTCCCGTCCCTATTCGCTTAGCTCCTTCTTTATCTTACTTTAAATTTCTTCTGTACAAACATTACCTGACCACATCGTATCCCGAACTTTCTTACTAACTACTAACTGACGTGAGACTTATCATAAATTATCGTGATTTATGTATCTTTTTACTTTTTATTTTTAATGTATCATCTTTTTAGTTTGGTTTTTGTCTTAATAACTGTGTAACATGTATTTTTGCACTACTTGCCTATCTTATTTAATACATTTTTTTTCTTTACTCACAGTGGTTGCCTGGAAGAGTTCGCTCGTAAGCGATAAGGCCGCCAGTTGCCCTCCTTTTGATTTAATTATGTTAATTTTTATTTCTATTTTGTAGTGTAACGAAGTGTAAATAAATAAATAAATAGAAAAAAGAAGGTTTTCTAGGATCTTAAGGTGGCAGATTTTTCTACCCACCCTGGTGATCCCCTCCCCCGTTCGAGAACGATATAGCGTTTGACTTTTGCTCAAGCTTCAAATAGACTTCAACTTCGGCAATTACATCAGCGCAAATTTATGTCCAGCGAGCATTCTCGTACGGTGTGAGAATAGGAAAAAGTAGTTGGCCAAATCTGGAGAAATGTTTTAAGTAAAAAAAATCTATAAATAATTGTATATTCCAGACCTGACTTCAATCCTGATGATTTAATTTTACATCGCAATCGGAGACAGTCGACATCGTGTAGGTGAGTCTTGCATAACAGTCAGAAATATGTATATTCTTAAAGCCATGCCAGCAAGATTTTTTTCATTCTGCGTTTGGCTCTCGGACGTGTCGGACGTTTCGGTTGTGTTTAGTTCTATAAATATATATAGTATAAAACTATCTAGGTTGATTAAGTACTTTGTTTTTTTTTTATAAATATTTACCGCTTCGGATCCCTATGAATATATAACTAGCTGACCCGGCAAACGTCGTTTTGCCTTGTATCTTATTTGTACTACTATACTACTTGTATAACAGAAAACATTTTTTAGTTCAATAAAAATAACCTATGTACTATAATAAAACTAGGGTTTAATAAACAATTCCAGACGAAATCAATGGCAGTGTCGTGACGGGACCTGTATAGGCCTGTATGGAAAGTGTGATGGTGTCACCGACTGTCCAGATGGAAGCGACGAGACCTTCCCACTGTGTAGGAATACTCCGTAAGTACTGATGAAGATGTCTTAACTGGAGATTTTTAAATAACTCTTATACAAGATGCCGGTCAAATACATGAAACATTTTAAGTGTAAAGTTTTTTTAAATATACAATTTATTTGTTGGAATAAAATACTAATATCTTTCACAGTACAATATTCTTATATAGTAATAGTAATTAAACATTAATAAATAGAAAATTAAAAAAAAAGTTCTATTATCCGGTATTGCTTCGCTGTATTACGATACTTATTCGTTGAGAGCTCTCACTCTGACGTTCTGGGGTGACCGGAACTATCTATTATGCATGTCTTGAACAGATACCGGCAAACTTCTTGAGCATTAAACAAGGGAGTGGGGGAAAGTCTGCGCATCGTACACAGCGCGGGACACAAACGTCAACTGATTTACCAATCACGCGATCGACACGTCACTCTCCCCCCCCCCCGCTCGCAGTGATACCTAAAAATCGCTCCTCCGCAGGCAAGGAGTAAAAGAGAGAAAGAGAATGAGCAAGAGAAATTTTAGTAGGGATAGGCAAAAAATTGCGTAACTTATTCAGCGCGTGAAAATGAGAAAAGATCCTCCTGCTCAGTTCGTTAATTTGGGGCTGCCAAGACAGGGTTCTATCCAAGGTAATGTTCAAGTTCCTAACAGTGGAGAAAAAGGAACCACCGTACTATCTAAAGTAATCTGTGGTAAAGTTGACCAATTTATTTTCCTTATATACGATGCACTCCCGATGATAATAAACTGGCTCCTGTAAGGGTTTATCTGAAGACCATACGATTTACTCCATTCAACAACTTTGTCTAAATCAAATTCATTGAAGGCAGATTGTATATTTGAAGGTCATCGGCACAAAGATGAGAGGTGGAAGAAAGTTGATTAGTAATAGAATTTGTAAAAAGCGAAAAGAGCAGTGGAGGAAGTATACCACCCTGCGGTACACCAGCAGAAAAATGAGACCAAGAGGAATGGCAGTCGGTTATTTTAATTTGTTGCTGGCGATCGGATTGATAACTTTTAAACCAATTAATCACTGACGGGGACGTATTAATAGTACGGAGCAAGGCAAGAGGAACATCGATGTCTACCGAATTAAAGGCCTTACTAAAATCAAGCAAAGTAAGAATCGTCCATCCATGCCGAATCAAATAAGCCAGCCTCGTAACTAGAACTACCTGACGATAATGGCGACTGAAAGCTAACCACTGACAGCCATTATGATAGAGTTTCCACTTATTAACAAAGACAATAAAGAAGAAAGAACTAATCTAAGAGTTACAACCAAAAAAAAAAACGTTCGCACTTAACCGCTATTATGTAAGCTAAAAATTGTAAATTAATTTTCTATTGTTTGTGGTGTGTGATGGTGTGAGAGTGAAAACAATAATTACACGATTTCCTGTGAAAAATTTCAGATGTCAGAGCAACTGGTTCCGTTGTACGTACGGCGCGTGCGTGGACGGCACAGCTCCCTGTAACGGAGTGAAGGAATGCGCAGACGACTCTGACGAACTGCTGCCACGGTGTCGGAACGAGACTGAAGAGAATCGGTATGCACAGACGCTGTAAAGTACGGTTTCGTTGCTTAATCTTCTGTTCTCTGTGACCGGTTAGATTCCGCCTAGGTCCTCCATTTTCCCCTTATCACTCAAACTGTATTCTTTATTTATTATAAATATTCTATCATTACATTAGGTACAGTTACAGATAGAACTACACAATAATACCTACACCTATAATTCTTTAAATTCTAAATAATTAATAGCTGTTAAAGGACTTCCCTCATGCGGATCATCATTGAGATTGCTACGACCACGCTTAAACACGTTAAATCGGTAAATATTGTCCCAAGATGGGGCTTTATTAAGAAATGCTAATCGCAGCCTATAATGCGATGTTGTTTTGTAAAGCCATAACGAGTCATAATAAATCCTTGACCGAAAATTTTCTTAGTGAGTTTTAGATTTGCCGCCAATTCACAAAAACAAATGACACACGAATGCAATAGACTACATTAGGTTACCAAAGAGTTCTAAAATTGAAATTCAAAAAAGTTTTCATTAGAAATGTTTCTTTCTAACTGGCCAGTTCTAAGCATTTACGGTGTTACCCGCATAACATAGCGAACGGCGTTGATAGATCTTATTTATTACATGAATCGCTCGCTTACCACGTTGGAGTGTGTGGTACATCCCAAACGTCTCAACTGAAGTATTTGTTCCTATAATATTCGTTCCAAGGAAACCATCGGCGGTGTGTGTCAGGCACATATGGAAAACTACTTACTTGCCTATTAGATTGACAAATGTATATAGAAATCTGAGGCCCACATCTAAAAAGGTTGTAGCGCCATTGATTTTTTTTGAATAATAATAATAATATCGCCTTACCCAACACACAAAATCACTTTACACATAAACACATTCTTATGTCATTAGTGTCTGTATGCCTTTTTTTGGCAAAACCATCCCGCCATTCCTGTCTGCACAGTTGAGTAGTTCGGTTTGTACAAATTGTGTTGACGCTGCATCAAAAAAGTCCATATACCTTTCAGAGGCCAATTCCGTTGCGACGACGGGCAGCTGCTGCCCGCGGCCGACCACTGCGACGGCAAGGCCAACTGCAACGACGGCTCGGACGAGACCGTGCGCAGCTGCGCGGGTAACAAGTGCCCCGGGTACGCTTTTCAGTGCGCGTACGGCGCTTGTGTCGACGAGGGATCGAATTGTGACGGGGTAAGGATTTTGATACTAACAATTAATCGTTATTGTTAGTGCATCAAGGTTTGAGTGAAACTGTGATTAATTGTTAGTTCGTCAAGGTTTTTTGTGTATTTTTACCTTGACGCACTATCAATTAACCACACCAAAATTGACCATTTATTGCTGTTGTTATTTTGTTTAAAAGCTGACTTTGACCCTGAGCTAGATAATACTTTACCATATAAATTATTTATATTATTCATCCACTTTAACACCAACAATTTCACCAAAATCGGTCCAGCCGTTTGGTGAGTTTATTAAGAGACACGCACGCTTTATATAAAAATGATCTCCTAATAAAATCTGCTATTGGGGCGATATTTTAAATTCAGGCCCAAATTACAGGTGCAGCAGTGTGCGGACGGATCTGACGAATCGGATGAATTGTGCAATAGAATCGCCGCTCCCACTACGAGACCTCCGTACGTACAAACTTAAGATCATAGTGTATCAATACAATATTTCCCATTAATATTAAATACACTTGCTTAGTTAAGCAAAAACACACTACAACCCTCGGTTGGTGGAGTTCTGCTTCTGTTTCCCTTCGATGAACGATTGTTAAATGTGCTCATAGAAAGTGTTGGGGATCGAACCTACCACCTCAGGGATGAGGTCGCGCGCTGAAGCAACTTATGATATGATTTTTTTTGAAATACCCTCATTTTTTTGCTACAAGGAATTTGAATTATATTTTAGGATGGGCACCGGAAATTGCATAGTCCCGCCTGCCCCCCCTAACGGAGAATACTCGGTGGTGGGGCAGCCTTCGGCTCGTCCAGGCCAACGGTTCAAAGCTCTCAACCTGAACGTTACCTGCAATTGGGGCTTCCGGGTCAAGGGGAAGAGCACCGTGCTGTGCTTCGATGGCTCGTGGGCTGATGACCTTCCGGAGTGTATTCGTAAGTAGAGAATGTTTTGTTTAGAATTTAATACAAATGTATCAGAACAGAAATGTATGCCCGAGCCCCATTAGCTTTGATAATGTTTCTTTTAAAAATAAAATTATTATTTTGTCAATTTCAGAGTTCTGCCGTCTCAACCCTCACGAGAGCGTGGAATATCGCTGCGTATTATCTGGAGAGCAGGAGGGGACGAAGCCCTGCAACCTATACGAGCCGTCGGGCACCGTCGTACGTCCCGAATGCAGGAAACCAAACTACTATTCGCCCTCCGTCTTGCCCCTCATGCGGTGCATCGAAGGAAGCTGGGACACCATCGTCCTATGCCAACCAGGTTTGGCCAGAAATGGAACTAATATCACTGTCATTATCAGGGACAAAGTCGAATTGTACGTATCGAGCTTTCAGTATGCGAGTGCGTTTCAAAATAGTGTGGATACGTCACAGGATAGTGGTCCTAATTTACTGAATAGTGGTAACAATGCAGTGAATAGTGGTGACAATTCAATAAATAGTGGCCCTAACTCAGTGAATAGTGGCCCTAATTCAGTGAATAGTGGCCCTAATTCAGTGAATAGTGGTCACAATTCACAGAGTAGTAGGGATACATCACAGAATATTGACCACATCACACAGAACACTTTTAATGAAATACAGAATAGTTGGGCGTTCCCGACCGATGTAAATATCCCAATACAAGACACAAATTACACAATTCACTTAAGTAACACAAATATTGCAAATCAAAACAGCATATACACAACTAATAATCCTAATGACTTACAAAGCACGAAGCGAGGGCCGGATTATGAGATAGATTATGCTGATTGGAGAATGGGTTCGTCAAAAAGAAAAGATAAAAATAACAATATTAATATATATTTGAGCTCAAATCATACCAATGTGTATGTGCATGCGCCGGAGTCGGCAATCGTGTTTAAAGATCAAACTCAAACGTAACGCTCTAAGTGCTTAATTAATACTCACACATTAAACAATATATTTTCGTCTAAGTTCTTCGAGTTTTCTATTAGTATCCAATTTAAGAAAAAAAAACTTAGACCTAAGTGTGGCCAACGTCAAAAATGTATTGGGTTTTAAAGTACGGAAGTTTCGATAATGTCCTCTCTAGATCCGTTTCCTGATTTCGCTATAGATGCTACCAAATATGGGCAAATTTAAATTTGCTATACAATTAATTAAAATATGGGCGTGGCTCTCGTGGCTTAAAAGCGGATAAAACGAGAAAATACATCAAACTAATTTGTTCCTATAACGATTGCTGTGTTCCTAATTAATACTCTTTACTTATTTACGTTTGCGTTTTAGCGGGAATTCTCTATTTGACACCTGTCATGGTTTTTTTATATTTTTTTTTCGTCCATTGCGCAGGCTTTCGACCATATAATGGTTTTGTGATACCCGTAAAGTTGTGCAAACCAAGGTGTCAGTAAAATAAAATAAGATATGCCATAAGTACAAAACGTTTACCATAGACAATATTTTGTTAACTCGGTCTTATACTCTGTTTCACGCAGGGACCGTTAACTTTTGTAAGTCGAAATTCGGAGTTCGACAGCAATTATCTTGATACTCGATAGAGACAATTAAATGTCTATAATAAACAAATCTTTTTTCGCATAACAATGGCGGTTGTCATTCCGCACAGACTACAAGAATATAGATTTAGTTTAAATGGTCGTGTTCTTTTCGAATGTCAACTTTGACAATTTGGTAATCCTGCCCCATATTAGAATTATGGCGCCAAATTCAAAATTTAGCAAAATCCTTATCGACTCAACTTAAGATACATATACCAAAGAGTAATCCATAAAATAGACAATCTAATTTCATTTAATTATAGTACTCTTTAATAATTGTGTTTACGCTATGAATAGAAACAATTTCATTAAATTTTTCTAATGTATATACATTTTGTAAAATTGTTACTTTTGAACTTACGAAAATTATCCAGGTATACTTGTAGACAATAATTTTGTATGTATTAATAGGATGGATGATAATAAAGTATTATTATTTATTTATTTTTCGTTTTATTTACCCAATCCTCCATCCTCTTAATGCTCATAGATTAAAAAAAACATTTTCCCAAAGATGTCATATATTTTAACGCTTATAAAATATAGATTACGCAAACACTACTCTAAGAATAAGTCATAGTATTATATATACATAGCAATGTTGGCCTAGGAGCTTCAGCGTGAGGTCGTAGGTTCGATCCTCGTCTATGCACGGATCAACTTTGTATCTGAGCATTTAATATTCGCTCGTACGGTGAGGAATCCGGCTTGCCTTAAACCCAAAGATTTGACGTGTGTCAGGCACAGGGGGCTGGTCACCTACTTGTCTATTAGATTGACAAATGATCATGAAACAGATACAGAAATCTGACAGGTATATGACAGTTTCCTCACCTCGGATTCAGTAAAAGGCAGAGTAGTGTCAAAGTTCACCGAGTAAAATGGCTGATACGAATCTCCTTCCAGAGTGTGGTACGACCACTCCTACTGGGGTGGAATTGGCGATCGGTGGGCTGCCGGCTGAACGCGGTGAGCTGCCGTGGCATGCAGGCATCTTCAGCAAACACTACACTCCGTACAAGCAGATCTGTGGTGGCTCACTCGTCAGCACCACTGTTATTATTTCTGGTAAGTGAAGCCCATAGAAGCCATCCGTGTCACCTCGAAGTCCGTCGTTCCACAGCTGAGCATATCAGGGCTGATTTCCCGTGCACCACTTATGTGGAACCAACTGCCCACTGAAGTATTTCCCAACTAATTCCACATACGGTCCTTCAAGATGAGAGCATACCGATTATTTTAGCGTTCCAGCAATGTGAGTGTCCATGGGCGGATGTGCCTCCTGTCTGTTTTTAATGCATGATATGCGAATTGTCATTTCAGCTGCTCACTGTTTCTGGGACGACCTGTCCAAGAAGCAGCCAGCCGATAAATACGCCGTGGCAGTTGGGAAGCTGTATCGGCCGTGGAATGATAAAATGGATAGAGACGCCCAGAAATCTGATGTAAGGATTTATCAGAGTTATTTGTTCTATACGCTGAGGCCGTGATGGGAATAATCTCAGAAAAATAATTACATTTTTGTTTGTTTGTAATAATAATTATGCGATGGTTCTAGGTGAACAGCCTTCGGTCTGACACATGTCCAGCTCAATGATTGGAGACCGTTGCTTTATGTTTCCTCACGATCTTCATTTGGCTAAGAAAATTCCAGCAGTTACTGTGGAATTTTAACTATGCGCCATATTTTTATGTCACACTGTGTTGGAAACATTGCATAGTTTTAATAATTTGGGGTAAATTAAAATAATTAAATGTTGTACATAGCAACAATTACAAAAATACGAAAGCATTTTTTTTTAAATATCGTTAAAGAGGTTCTATATTTTTATTTACAGGTCCGATCGATAGAAATTCCGGTCCGCTTCCAGGGCTCGGCTGCCAATTTCCAAGAAGACATTGCCGTGGTGATACTGACCGTTGCCATTCAGTATAAGACCTACGTGAGACCGGTCTGCCTAAGCTTTGACTATAATTTCGATAAGCGGCAGCTCAGTGACGGGAAACTTGGAAAGGTAATTTATTAAAGTTCCCCACATCATATATAATGCTATATATGTTATATTACATATACTTTGTTCTGTACATCTTAAATTCAAAATGTCAAACTTGTAAATAATCTGAACTTTTCTCGAATCCACTTAAAAACACATTTATTGCATTACGGCTTTGTCGTAAAAGATTCGATCGTCTTGGTCGTTGTATATTAGTATTAGCTTAAAGGTCTCATTACCAGGCCATAAAATTATTTTTAAAAATTAGCTTACGGTAAGTAATTGTCAAATTTTCATTCATACTCAACCATAGATTATAGATATAGATTATAACCATAGAACATTATGTTTAGCTGTCAGTTGTGTTTTTTTTATATAATTTTATGGCCTGGTTGTCAGTTGTATTTTTTATACCATAGACAAAAGAACTGATTCTTTTGATTGATAAATTTTTGACTTTTATTACATCACGTTTTTTAATGTCAGGTCCCACGATAAAAAGTATGTCCGTCTCGTGGTTCTAACCTATCCCCACAAATTGTTTGCCAAATCCTTCCGAGTAATTAACACTACTTTTGTTTATATATCTTGATTTATTGAAATTAGTAAATATTTTTGGTATTCCTTCAGATCGCTGGCTGGGGCCTCACAGGTGAAAACGGCAAGCCATCCCCAACCCTCCAGGTGGTGCAGTTGCCTTACGTGGATTTGAATAAATGCATAGCTGCATCTCCACCTGGATTTAGAGAGTACATCAGCAGTGACAAATTCTGTGCCGGATATACTAATGGTGAGTTATGGCCCATTAAATCTCCATACATATTGATATAGGGCTTTTCTCATATTGTATGTTCTGTGTATGGTTTTTAACTGAATTTTCCCCAAAAAATGCATAATTGTCAAAAATAGTGATGAGGTTATTATTTTCCGGTATTGTATTTTCTGTAACTATTATTTAATGTAATTGTGCCCCATGGCCCATGCCCCACTAATATGTTACTTAATAAAAAGTGATGTCATTTTCTATTGCAAGATTTGTTTGTGGTATAATATTCGTGTTCTATGATCTATGTCATGGCCCATGCCCCACTAATTGTATTATTCTTTGTAATCAATGCTTTCCTTATGATAACATAACAAATTTTCCTCACGTGAGATTGAATTCTGCCCCATGGCCCATACCTCATGGCTATATTACAAAATCTATACATATCACCAAAGAGTAATTTTATTAAGGAGGTTAATTTCTACATGCCACCATTGAATTACATACAGATAGTATATAATATAAATAAACTTATTTTTGACGTCTATTCTATAGTCTCTGATCTCCTGCAGGAACTACTCTCTGCAAGGGAGACAGTGGCGGCGGACTGGCCTTCCCCGACTGGGAAATGGGAGTTGAACGGTTTTATCTCCGAGGGATTGTATCAACTGCGCCGACTAACGAAGACCTCTGTAATGCACGCACTTACGTCACATTCACACAGATTATCAAACACGAACATTTTATTAAGGAGTTTTTACAATAAATCTATTTTTATGATTTTTTTTATTCCCCTAGCCGATAAAGCTATTGGCTATGAAAACAATTTAGTAGTACCTATTTTTAAACGCCGGAAACGTACACGCGATGTAGAGTGACAACTCAAGGGCTGCTGTTTGTTTGAAATCTCATATTTCTAACTTTAAGTAAAAAAATAAAAAAATATCTCTTAATTTTAGAATATCATAATGCAAACTACATAGAAACTCAAAGTTAAGTACAATACTAAACATTGTTCAAAAGGTTGTTATTAAAAGTGTACTAGAATCGAGTAGCGGATGAATACTGCCTAGTTGAATATAACAAATAATGATCATAAAATACATTTATTTATATATAACAGTCTGGGTTTTTAAGTAAACGGTGTGTTAATTATGCACAGGTTATGTCAACGTATAGCAATGTCAAAATCTTAATTGTATTTTTTGCGAATTTAGTATATTATTGTACTTGTATTTATTTTTTTTAAATTTACGATTCTACACATAAAAAGGAAAAATATTATCATAAAATTAAAAGTGAACCACGGACCATTGCGACGACTGTCATACATTAAGAAACGTGTCATTGTTTACGCCATACCTGTAATCTGTCAATGTCAACGTTATCAGAAGTAAAAATCGCCAAATGTTTAATATAAAAAAAAATAGGATTCATAAATTCAAGGTCAAGTCGATTTTGAGATTTGATAATTATAATTTATAATGTGTAGCTAACGGTATCTTGTTGTGTCTAAGTGAATTTATAGCGAAAAACATTTTAAAATGTTTAGACATTTATTAAGAACTATCGCAACGTCGAAAGTGGTTTCGACGAACGGTAAATTGTTAAGTTTAGGCAATTACAGAAGTATTGTGCCTTTATCAACGACTCGACCTCACTTGCAAGAAGATAAGTAAGTAGATAAATAATCTCAAGTCCCTATATTATATTACAAGTTTCTCTTCCACTCTATGTGGGCAGCACGCAGGCTGTTCTAAATTTATATAACACAACAATAAGTGTAAGTAATATAAATTTACAAAACTACTAGCTGAAACCTGCTGGACTACTTGTCTTATTAACTTCTATAAGTTATAGTAGTACCTCTTCAAAATTGTTAGTTATTGACTGAGCAATATTGGGGTTATTTCAATTTAAAATATTTGAAACATGTTAATAAAGATGTGAAAAATAGCACATCTTTGTTTTATAATATATATATGATGTGATTTAATATTAATTTGGCTTTCAATACCTTAAATAATTTCCATGTTTAAATAATTTTTAGTCATTCTAATTTGCAACAAGATGCTAGAGCTTTATATTTAAAATATATATACTTTACCTTTACTTGATTTTAAGTAAACAGTATTTATATTAAAATTTAAAAAATTATGATGCTCCTACATTAAAGTACAATAAATAGTACATAAAGTATTTTGTCTTAAACCATTTTCAGGATAAAAGTAACATTTGTAATGCCTGATGGACGGAGTCTGGAGGCTGATGGTAAAGTTGGCGACACTCTACTTGATGTAGTAGTGAACAATGACCTTGATATTGATGGGTATGGAGCATGTGAGGGAACTGTCACTTGCTCAACGTGTCATGTTGTGCTCAAACAAGAAGATTATGACAAGTACATTTATTTAATAATTCCAATTCTGATGTAAATTTTAATAGATTGTTTTTAAATATTAAGGAAATTGTTTGTAATTTGATTTTCTGCATCAAAATCAGTCATTTGTTTTATGGATTTCAATAGACACAATAATGTTCTATTCTATTATTGAATTTATTTTTATTGCAATTTTAACTAAAGTTTTGAATTAAATTTACATTATTATTCTTCTTTATCAGGCTACCAGACGATGCTTGTGATGAGGAACGTGACATGCTCGATCTGGCCTATGGTCTCACAGATACATCAAGACTTGGCTGCCAGATCACCTTAACTAAAGATTTAGACGGTTTGGTTGTGAAAGTCCCTGCAGGAACATATGATGCACGTAGTTGATATATTAAGATTGTATCAGGAGTGTGGTTGGCACATCTGCATCTGTTGTATTTATTTTTTAACTTAAGTAGGTGATAGTTTCTGTGTCTACCAACCCAAAATGTATTAATTTTTCAACATGACATTGAAAATATAGGTGCAGAAGTGTGTCTGTTTCATGCAGTGAAAACTGGGGACGGGCACTTCAAAGAAGAATTAATTATTACTGATTTTACAATTGTGAATTCATCTTTACAAAAAAATCTTAGATACTTAACTCAACTCAGTCTCAGTGAAAGGAGAATGTTAAGTGCACAAATTAAACTAAAGTTTAATTGAAAATTAACTTGAAATTCCTAAACTATAATTGCAATTCAATTGAGTTTTATATGAAAATTACCTATTACATATATATGTATTAATAAATCTATCTGTTCACAAATTGCACAATTTACATAAGAAATTAATAATTTTATTTAAAAATACTTATTTGAAAGGTTAAAATAAACATAAATAATTCTCTAACCCTGTATTTTATGATGAAATCATTAATTTCTTATGATACGACATTTTTTATCTGTGATTAGCTTTCGGGATATTGAATTCTGACAATTATTATAATCATTATTGACACAGTCATGCCTGTGACGTCAATTGACAAATCGTAAAACATGGAAGATTTAGAAAATTTAAAATATTTATCTTCACCAGTATAGTATATATCGTGAGCTGTTCTTGGAATTGTTTATATTCAATAAAAGGCCCATTTCAGTTGGGCATTATAAATACTTCATTATAATAATTCTGTAATTAGGGATGACATATTATTCTTTTGTCTTTGGAATTGCAAAACTTGACTAGTTTAGTCGGCCACTAGATGGCGTTGACCAGTTTACCAGTGTTACGTAAAGATGTCGTTAGTGTAAGAGTTAATATTCATAAATTTTATTAATTTGTTTTTAGATATTTTCTTTTTTGTATATTATTGAAATTATTGTTGGACGTTGGTAAATCTGTCATTTTTATAGTACTGAAAGTATTGTATAAGATATTTTATCTTTGAATTGTCTTCCTAACACTCAAATCTTTGTTATTGGGCATAATTAGTAAAAATAATTATTGAAATAATTAGACAATTTTAATAAATTATTTTCTTAATAATTGTTTTATTAACCGACTTCAAAAAAGAAGGTTATATTAAAGTTAAGAATGTTACCTTTATATAATAGTCATTTTAGGCTTTCAAATGTATACTGACAATACAGAAGCTAGGCTGAGTACTCTAGAACGCCGTACGACAAGGACGAAGCAATGTGCGAAAGAGACAAAAGAGTACGGACGTTCTAGAATTGTGCAATCGCTACTCAGTAGCAATCACGCCCAGTTATACCTAATTTATTTATTTATTTACACTATTTATGAACATAATTAAATCAAAAGGAGGGCAACTGGCGGCCTTATCGCTTTCGAGCGATCTCTTCCAGGCAACCACTGTGAGTAAAGAAAAAAATAAAATGAAAATGTATTAAATTACATAAGATAGGCAAGTAGTGCAAACATACATGTTATACACATTTATTAAGATAAAATGTTAACCAAAAATTCCGAGAAGATCCAAGAAGACAAGAGATTATCAAAAGCTGTGATTGGTGGAATTGATAAGATTTAAGTGTGATCTATTTAGGCTTCCAAGCATTTGTTAAATTTTGTTGTTTATAGTTTTCTCGGAAACTAAAACTTTTGAGCTAAGTGTAACTCCCATATGTAAAAACGTGTTAGATCTTAACATACGAGTCATACTTAGGGCCTACTCTTGACTTTGAATATCGCAGTGTATAGTTATATGGATAAATATATTTTTCTTTAACTATGTTATATACACCAGCAGTATTGACCTAGGCTTGCCTTAAACCAAAAAAAATGGCGTGTATCACCTACTTGCCTATTAGATTGACAAATGATGATGAAACAGATACACACTTCTGAGGCCTCTGGGCCTAAAAAGGTTGTAGCGCCACTGATTTTTATGTGTACAATCGCCCCCATAGGCCCTTGAAATATTACGTAAGCACTATAGACGGAGGGGGGGTCTTATTATTTACTTTTGTACACATATTACCCACACATTGTCTATGCATGTACGATTCTGGATGGCTCGAAGGACCAAAATGTACGGTTCCTGGGTCAACAGGATGCTTCAAATAATAGAGATTTATTGATTTACTCTATATTTACCACTCGCGTGTTACAATACAATATGAGCGAAATAATGACGTGCTAATTGCTATGTACCGAATGAATACAATTTAACAGTCAAAGAGAGTGCCTACGTCTGGCTATGCTCTCGGGGTATAACTCCCATGATTTAGTTCGCTATGAACGAATGTAGAAGAGAGTGCCTGCGACGGGCTATACTCTCGGGACGTAACTCCGACGATTTGGGAAATCGTCACGCTTATAAGTGATCGATGTGTACAGCCATGGCACGTACAAAATAGGAATTTGTCAAGCTTGTAAATGAGCAAGAATGTACGAACCTTGGCACGTACATAGGGATCATCACGCTTATAAACTAAGAAAGCCTGAGTGAGCAAAATGTACAGCCTTGGCTCGTACAATGCATGAAAACGAAATGCATTTTCGATGATTCCTACAAAAAATTAATACGTTTATGTACTATTATTTTCGAGAGCTTTGCCATATTTTGCGTACGTTTCGTAATGAAACAGTGATGTGTCCAGGCAAAGGACAGTTGTTAAACGTTATCGTCATGAAACAATAATATGTTCTGAAAAGAATAGTTAATTGGCGTTATCGTAAGACCACGATACGACGAAGACACTTTCGTACGCGTCGACGGTTCCGCGCAGAAAAGGACCAACAGGTAATGCTACACCCTCCCTCGCAAGGGGGGTGTTTTTCCCTGTTCGGGGCGTATGCCCCCTTCAGGTAGTGTTTATGTTCGCGCCCTGCTGATACAGGGCGGTACGGGGGCGGTCATGCCCTTGATGAGGGCTGCGGCGCGCGGGGAGACTCGGTCTCTACCCGCTGCGCGCAGCCGATGGGGTCATGTCCGGGGTGTCAAATCCGGTGGTGATGAGGGGGCCAAGGAGTAGTTTCGACTTGGCCCTGGTGTCGTGATGAGTGGTGGTATCGGGCAGCTTGCGCGGCTCGCGGTCAAGCTCCGCCGGGTGAGACCCCGGTGGCCCCGGGGGAGGCTCAGCGAGGCTACCAGCGGTCGAAGCCGCGGTTGCTGCCCTGGAGTCGTCGGGACCCGCGGAGAAGAGCTCACGCGGGTACTTGTATCGGTCGGGCGGCCTGGAGTGCCACGGCGCGATGTTTTGGAGGTGAGGATGTTGAGAGGCGTCCGCTCGATCGAACATCCTCATCCCGAGCCGTGCGACGAACTCGTCGATCGACTCCATCCGCATATCTCGCCAAGAACCACGCCGGTGCCGCGTACGTGAGGTGAGGTCGCACATACAGCTTGTGTAGCGCGAGCTTGGTGCGGAGAGGTAGGTTGCCTGTGAAGAGTGGGCGAAGCGTGTGCGCCGCCCACTTGGCTCTCCCTGCAGCCCAGGCAGAGATGTGGTGCGTCATGGTCAGATTCCGGTCTATGGTGACCCCTAGATAGGTGACCGGCGTCTTCCACGGCACGTCTCGATCCAGGAAGCGTAGGGGTGGTGGCAACCTATCCCGGCCGAAGGCGATAGCCTGTGTCTTGTCCGGGTTGGCGGCGAATCTCCACTTGTCCAGCCACTCTGGCAGGAGGTCCAGAGCGCGTTGGAGTTTTTGGGCAGCGTGCGAGGTCCTCAGCGATGACGCCACGTACGCCGTATCATCGGCGTAGAGGGCGAGTGTGCACCCCTCGAGGCACGGAACGTCGTCGGTGTACGTGGTGTAGAGCAAGGGCGATAGCACGCTGCCTTGCGTGACGCCCGCCGTGATGGGTCGCGGTCTCGACGCAGCCTCTCCCGTCGCAACGAAAAACGTGCGCTCAGTGAGAAAGGCGCGGAGCACGGCGACCATTCGGCGGGGCAGTGGAGACTCGATGAGCTTCAGCACGAGGCCGTCGTGCCAGACACGATCAAAGGCCTTCGCCATGTCCAGCATAACGGCGGCGGCCCCCTCCTTTTTGTTGAGGGCCGAGGCTGTGAAAAGGACCAACCGTTTTGCCGCGCCGCGTTTTTATCGCCTACGCACCCTGCGCATCTTGGCACCACACGTTATTACTAGTGGCCAGTGTAGGATAATTTTTGTATATAAATCTACAGTTTTAAAAAATAAACACATTCCATCTTCACCTCTTCTCTACGAATTATTAGGAAGTTTTATTTTAACCAAATAAGGACCAATCAACCTAAAGTAAACTACCTAATCCACCTATATACGTACAATAAAAACACAATTCTAAAATTCAAACGTTAGTAAAGTACATAGAGAACTGAACTTAAAATTAATCACAGAATATAGTTAAGATAAGGTTTACGATTAGTTCCTTAACTTTACGAATATGTACAAGACATTTTTGTTGGTAATTTTGTTTTGTGAGTACATTTTAATATATATGTAGAACGCCTTGTGAGCGATGTATTTTTATTTATAATGTCTTATTGTGAGCATTTCATTACAATAATTTAAGCGTCACTAATCAAAAAATATTTGCATAAAATTACGATGTAGCTGCCTACTGAAGTATTTCAGACAAAATTTGACTTAGGATCCCTCATCCCTCAGGTTAATATATTAAAAATATTCACTGCATGAAAACGCTAATTTAAAGTTTAAGACAACAGAAAGCAATTTCAGTGGAACTGCTTTAATCTTTACTGAGATAAGTTCTCGTATAAAAGTTTATTAAAAAAAATTTCTATCTGTCAAGTCAAAATCTCTGAACTACAAAATGTAGAAGTTTTACTTAAGTGCTACGTGTGGGTTAGTGAATCGTAAGTTTTCTGTTTATCTGCGGAGCAAGTGATGCGGTGGTTGCTGATGGTGTCACCATAACAATGCTTTACTTCCATTTAGTATCGTTGTCCGTCTATTGTCTATGTTGTCAATATCCACGATTGTTTTAAAGCTTTCGGGGTTTTAAAGAATCAAAAATTATTTTTAATTAAATTATTGCGTCTTACCTAGCGTGTCAAATAGATAACGCTATGGCCATGCTTAAGAGGCATAAATAATACTTTTTAATTATTTACTATACGCTTTTAAAGCATTTATTTGCAGATAAGTATATAGACTATAGCGTAGTTTGGATAAAGAGAACGTAGTGACAAGGATACGAAAGGGTATGCGAAGGTGGTCATGAATAGATGAATGAGAAGCAAGACAAGTAGGATATTAAAGGTGGAGTCGGTTGAGTAGGCCTAGGTACCTTGTTGGCGGCGACTTCCCCCTGGAAATTAGAGGCGTTAGCCCTAGGCGACCTGTATCGTCTCAAGTGTGAGACGAGGGCAGGTGGCCGATGGGCCGAACTGGTCGGACCGGAAAGGAGGCAAGCCAGGGAGGCCACCTTCAATAGGTGGGCCCATGATCTGGCTATGCCTAGGGAGGAAGTACACACCGTGGAGGTGATTCGCCCAACATTGTGGTGCCCCAAAGGACACGGCGGACCACACCCTGGCCGATTGTGCCACTTGGTCGAGGCAACGCCATGACCTAGTGTCGGTCGTCGGGACGGAGCTCTCGCTACCGAGCGTTGTTGCAGCAATGCTTGGTACCCAAGAGGCATGGCGTGCCTTCTTCTGTGAGCGTGTTCTGCTGCAGAAGGTCAGCGGGAGGTGCGTGGCGATGGCCGGAGGGGTTGTGCTCTGCCGTGTCTGCTTGAAATATAATAATCTCAATTCCAACACACACATATACAGTATTTACAAATAGTAATAATAATTAAAAATTAATAAATAGAAATAATTCAATATCTACCAGGCACCAACTTAAATCTTTATTTTTTATATATTTTCAGTTGAACTGACATTGAGCAATCGACTCACACTTCCCAAACGGAACAGACTACGCAAAGGCTATTGGCAATCCCCACTTGAACTGAACAATAAGTACCACGACGTGGCTTCATTAGAAAATATGCAAATACGGAAAAACACACCACGAGGCGACATTTTTGATGAGAATCAAATGTTATTTTTAACTAAACCAAAGGATAACTCCGACAGAACATTGAATAAGTTAATCAATGATGTTGTCGAATTAAAATCTCACGAACATTTGAGAAAGAGTCGTGGTATGGGAAGAATGGAATTTGATTTCAACGAATTAGTGTTGTAGGTAGCAGTAACTAGCTGCTCTGGCAGAATGACCAGCGCTGTGGAACAACTTTGCTCCTCAGCATAATGCTAAGCCAGGGCCAATTACAACCACAGCACACACGCATTACACAATTAACCTTATTCTTTAAAAAAATGTTATCTCTCTTTTTATTATTCGTTTTATTGTTATTTTATGTGTTTCTGTGTGTGTTTTGTTAGTAATAAATGTTATGTCTATTTTATACAGTTTTCAATAACAACCCTGGTTACTTTGGTTGAAACAATAATTCTGTATGCACGATGAAATTATTATTTTGTTTCGTTAATAAATAATGTGATGCAATTGCGACGAGCGTGTGCTGTTCCAGCGTCTCACTCTCAAGTCTCAGAAAGCTCTCACCTCAGGGCTCAGTTATTCGCTTGAGGTCATGGACTACGTCACACGTCTCACGAAATTGCTTCCGTAGCGGCACACTTTTTTATTAAATGTTTAGCAAAAACTCAAATTTGCTAAACATTTAATAACAAATTTAGCAAAACAGTAAAAAGTCACCCCAGGAAGTAAATGATGAGGAAACATTAAAGCAGTCGTAATATTGCTTTCCCACTGGACAAGCAATATATTTGTGACAAAACATTCACATTCAACATATCGAACATTATACAACGGCTATGAAAGAAAAATCTTATAAATCTATGACAATCAAGTGATAACTTTTTGTTCAGTTAAAAAGTTCAATTATTTTTAGTATTAACTTTACATATTATTTGTTTCCCACGGTTTAAACATTCCCTGAACGTCCACAAATACTTCAATCAGTCCAGAAATTCTCGAGTTTTAGCGAGACAAATGAGCAGCAATTAATTTTGATATGAAGAACATATTTCATAAAAAATAAAACACCAAAAAACCAAATATTGTTTATTTCGGACAACTTAAAACCAATACAATTCATCATACTTCTATGTTTTAGCGATTAATTGTTACTTAACATTTTAAAAATATCTATTTAATACATTAAAAGTGTTTTTTAATGCAAAAAATATGTATTTAAATACATTAAATAAGATTTTTAACAGATTAGATAGATTTTTAAGTGTTTTTAATATATTAAAAATCTTATTTAATGTATTAAAAGGCTTTTTTAAAACACAAAAAATATATTTTAATACATTTAAAGGGTTTTTAATAGAAAGTACATTTAATATATATATATTATAGCATACATATAGTTTATTCTTAAAGTAGAATACAAACACTAGTTTTAATCCAATAAAAACGTAAGTAACAATCACCGCTTCACGAAACTGGAAAGACACTTTGTGCATATTTATCAAAATGAATTCATCATGTATATCTCTACCTCCGTGAATACTTAAATAAGCCCCTTTATCACCGTGCCCCTAAATATCAAAAATAAATTAAACTAATCTAATAAATACAGCGAGGAAGAATCGGTTTGTTAGGCTTTTTAGACACGAACGGGTTTGTAATAACTTTTTTATAGAATAGGCGACAAACGGACAGGAAACTCATCTGATGTTAAGAGCTCTCATCTTCAAGGACCCTAAGTGGAATTGGTACGGAAATACTTCAGTGGGCAGCTGTTTCCACATGGTGGTGGTGTGTGGTAGAAACTACCTTCAGAAACACCCAGTTGTCCAACGACGGACGTCGAGGTGATACAGGTGGAATTTCGTATTGTCTCAATGAAACTTATCTCCAGGTATCAATCCGAATAACACCGAATCTCCATGGTAAATGCGATGGAAGATGGGGGGTCTCATCCCAGAGTGACTGGTCTTCGACGATTCGATCAGCACTTCATTTGAATATGGTCATGTAGAAGGAGCTGGTAACTGGGAGCTCCTGTCCAGAGGTGATATTAGTATCTCCATTTGGGGCCAATTTTGAAGCCCGGAGTGAAGCAAGGTCTCGCCTTGCTGAGCACACCAAGCTTTTTGGAGGCTAATAAAGCCTTTCCCTCCAAATGACCGCGAAACTGAACGTAAGCCCAGTAATCCAGTGGCTTTAAAAAGGGTGTCTGCTAAGAGGAGTTCACACTCCTCTTCCAAGATTCTTGGATTTCTCTAGCCTTTAGTCTCAATATCACATTAATGGAATAATAATAATAATTATATTAATAACTGGAGACAAAAGACATCCCGTTATAAATAATAAATGAATTATGTTTTATTAACAACCCATCACTTATAATAAAAAGAAAACTGCATGATAAACGCATAAACGCTCGTGTATAAACAGCCTAACTATAAAATATATTTGTGCATACATTATGATTTCTAAAACATTGAATAAATCTATACCCATAACATTTTCTCAAAATTTTATTCAAAGATTCAAACCCAAACTCTTGGCGGAATAATACAATTATCTACACTTATACAGGGTGTAACAAATATCATATTTTAGTATTTAATTAATTTTAAATTTAAATGATCACCCGCTTGTGTCCTGCTTTGATGCTCAATTATTTCTTTAATTTACCTATGGCAATCTTTTAGGTCCGGACCTCAGATTCCTTTTTATAATCATTTGTCAATCTAATAGGAGAGTAGGTGAATGGCCACCTGTGCCTGACACACGCCGTCGACGAAAAATTCCTTCGAACGAATGTTAGATGCGACAAAAAGACCATTGGTGCCTGGGATTGAACCCACGACCTCAGAGATGTGACTTACACATTGTGTTAAGCGTTCAATAGCATTGATTAAAAAACGAATAGTTTTCCGTTTCCCATAAAACGTTTAGCCAAAATAACTTTCTAGACATCGTTACACCCTGTATATATTTCTTGTATATATTACAAAAATTAACGCCTATGTTTTTAAATGTGGCAATATTGGCTTCATTCGTCATAATCCGTACTGGTTTACAAAAACGATAGACCGCCAAGCACGAGATTTATCGTTTCGAACGTCCACTACTTGTATACACAAGTATAATAGAAAACATACATTTTTGTATGAAATATAGAACATAATTCTCATAGAATACATATAGTAAACTAATATAGTATATATGTTACTCGAATACTCGAAAATCGAGCGAGCTGTCAAAATCTGACGTCACTGACAAATACTTGACGTAATTATCACAAGCTTCTTGCTAAGGCCTATGTATTTTTGACGTTATACTTCTTTTGGCACGTTTAAATTAAAAAAAAGAGTAATTTTTTACGATGCGCGCACACCGTCACAAGAAACCGACACCGACTGAAGTTAGCAGTCAACATTTTAAAATAAAAAATGTCCATTTCTTTAATTATGTAGAAATATTTTTTTTGTGATATTTAAATAAACTTTATTTAACTATATAATGCGTTATAATAAAATTTTCAATATGTTTAATACCGTTTTTCTATTAAACATTTTAGAATGATTTTTATCTTGTAAAGCCAAAAGCCAAAGCAGTATAACTTCTAAGGCGTGTACATAAGTACACACACATGTCTTTTTAAATAAGGGCAAACGGGCAGCAGGCTCACCTGATGTTAAGTGATACCGCTGCCCATGAACCGATCAAATGATCCTAGAGCTTGAATTTGATTTTCTCAAGTCCACCATTGTCTATTTAAAATGTTTTTGATATTCATAATCTACTTATAGATTAATTTTTTTCGCAAACGTTATCAAAACGTTATGGAGACGATAAAACTCGTGCTTGGCTCTAAGTATTTACAGTATTATAATATCATTATTCACAAGTGTTTTGTTATACCTGTGTAAACAATTTATTTGATATTTTAACCGGTTTTCAAATAACAAAACACCCTATATAAGGCTACAGATTCACCTATCCGTCTGAGCGTTGTCTGTGCAGTTTTGTTTATCGTTTTTACTGTCGTAATGGAGGAGACAGCCCACAGCGCCAAAGTACCTAAAAAGTAATTTCATAACATCAGATAATTTGATAACATCGGTCACGTGATCAGGCCTCTGTGTCCACCAAGTGGATACACTCACCCTTCATGTTCCAAGAACAGCGCCTTCAAAGCCCCCTTGGACCAGTAGGACATGGCGTAGCTCAACAGCTTCATCGACAGAGGGTTCACTCGGAGGAAGTTGCCGCAAAACACGACCTGCAATTTTCATTATCATTTCTAACCGGTAGATGGCGCTGTACGATTGTTTCGGAATACTAAAACGCGGTATTGAAATAACTATCGAATCATATAATTCCCAATTTACAGTTATTTGGTTGTCGGGTTGCGCGCAGCTAGTTGAGCCTGTGTCTCCTCCAACCCCCAACAAGGGATATAGACACGCCCCCGTACCGCCCTATATCAGCAGGGTGCATATGCTCCGAACGGGTCTAAACAAAACCCCCTTGCGAGGATGAAGCAAGAGCCACGACGTTTGGGTAACGGGCAGGAGTCACCTCATATTATATGATGATCTCACATTTTTATAGGTCTCGCAGGTGCATGGCCGGCCTATAATTGTGTTGTCAACCCTGAGGTCGTGTTTATACGTGGGTAATACTAACTCGTACAAAGAAGGCGGACAGACATGGTGATGAAACTGGGTCCTAGACCCAAAAAGGGACGCGTTAGGGCAGCGATGGCAACTTGGTTTGCCCCAATTTCAGGGTAAATCAAGATGTCCTTTTTAATCAATATTTAGGAATCTTTAAGTTACCCGCTGTATATTCTGGTTGGACGCGCAGAGCCGCGCAATGGAGCCAATGTTGTTGGTGATGGTGACCAGAGTAGCCCGAGCCAGGTCTTCGCGGGAGACCTTCGCACGACGATCGGCCGAACACATGTTTCCGAAGCTAGAATAAAAAAAATATTGCTTCGACCAATCAGAGCAGAGCGAATGCCTCGAGCGAGGTGGAGACGCCATCTTGACTCTTGACGGTGCGTACGCATTGACTTTGACACATTGACAATTTACAATCTGTTAGATGTCTATGATATTATTATTACGTAAGTTTGGCATTTTTGAATATAAAATGAAATAAGAAAAATGTGTACGCTACAACATATTATTGCGAGAGAACTATCCGAGCGTGTTGAAAAGAGTACTATGCTAAGTTAGATAAAATTTTTTGGAGTTTCTCATATATTATATTAAAAAAATACCTGCTCGCGACTAAATCCCCTCTCAGCCCGAACCTCTCGTAATCCCCTCCATAGATGTCTCGCACCAATTTGTCGACGGTCGTGTTATCGCCCGAGGCCGCCAACGCGATGGCTTCCTCGAAACTGCTGCAGCCGGTGAGCAGGCAACAGAGACCGAGGAATGTCCCACCACCCAGGCTGAAATTACATTTAGGATTTTAGAATTAAAAGCTTGCCGATTTGATATGATCGTAAACAAATAATTTTTGACTTAAATCAAAATTTCATATAAATAGGTTCAGTAGTTTTTGAGACATATCATAGGTACCAAATTTTTATCAATAACATACCTGGTCCCACTGACTCGGCAATAGTCATAGGGCGAACTGACTACTAGCATGGAGACCCCGCTCCCGATATTCACCAGCAGGAAGGGATATGGTGATGAGAAATCGAACGGTTTCCGCACGTACTGGCTGAGGCACGGCTCCAAGTATGGCGGCTGCAATTCAGTTATAAAACATACAATTATTGATGAAAATCTGGCCAATAACAGATCAATAATAATTATTAACTGTCTTAATATAACTGAATATTTATTAATCGTCCTGTTTTATATTACTAATTGTCCTGTTTTATTAATAATTTTCCCGTTTTATATTATTAATTGTCCCGTTTTATATAATTAATTGTCCCGTTTTATAGGATTAATTGTCCTATTAAATATTAATATTTATAAATTGTCCTGTTATATATTACTAATAGAAAAGGAACTTTTTCTTTGTTTACTAAGTTTTAGTGTAATGACACTAAAGTCAATAACTTGGCACTTCATGTTCAGATTAGATAAATTCGTTTTACACTACTTTTATTTTACATAAGATTGTGTAAAAAACATTAAATCTCACTATAATATATGTCGCAGTTACGAAGCGATTAATCAAGGTCAGTACGCACGTGCGGTGCAGGTGCCGATCAGAGAGCAACTGAACAAAACGCACTACTGATATTGACAATTTACAACCTCTATGACGGGAATGATATTGTGTGGTGTTGCCATAGAAACAAATGACATTGTGTTCTCTTATTTATCTGACAAATATATCATTATTTAGATTTAAAAAAAAACAATATATCATTGTAGTACTAATGTATATGAATTTTATTAAATTTAATGATATGTTTTTTTTGACTACCCTCACTATTATAGTTTGTTAACTATAGGTACAAAAATTAGTATCATTTACCAGCCCAAGAGCCGCCAATAAATTTATATACATAACACACACACATACACATATAATATATTACCGAGTCATTGTCAGTCGCGCTGTCCGGGTTCGGTTCCCAGTAATAACACTCGTGCGGGTTCATCGAGTCGATAAATTGAACGCCCGTTATCAACGCGTCTAATTCGTCCAATTTTGACAGTCTCATGTTCACTTCCTGTAAAAAAAAGGTTGCGGTAACGTAACACGAAGATAATTTTATTTCCGGTCATTTTTTTAATAAAAAACACCCAGAATAACCTTATATTACCTTATTCTTTATAAGCTTATATTACTGAAACCAACTGCGGTTTAACCGCATTCCGTATTAACCGCAGGTTAGGTTCACACTTATTTTGTTATAATTTTTTCTCAAACGTTTACGTTCGATTGCATTTTAAAAATGTGTATTTTTAACCGCAGTGGTTTAACCGCTACGGTTAAAAATAAATCACTTCCAGCTGTTCTTAATATTATTTAGCTCCTGCGGTGTAGGAGGGATATTAAGTGCTACGCCCGTGGACACTCTCAATGCCAGAGGGCTCGCGAGTGCGTTGCCTGCCTTTTAGGAGTTGGTACGCACATTTCTAGAAGGACCCTTAATCGAATGGGTTCGGAAATACTTCAGTGGGCAGCTGGTTCCACATAGTGGTGGTGCGCGGCAAAAAGTGGAACAACGGAGGTCCAGGTATGTGAGTGGAATTTAGTATTCCGCCTCGAGCTCCGACCGCCACACCCAAAATCTCATACACAGTGTTGAAAACCCGCAGCGGTTTAACCGCATTAAGAATACCTTAATGAAGTCCTCCTCAAACTTGTAAGCGCCACCACCAGTGGCGTATATGGTGTTGAGGAGAGTGGCCATTCCCTTGGAGCGAGCGAGTTGCAGGAACGAGCCGACCTCGCTCGTGGGGAACCTGATGAAGTGGAGCGTGCCACGGCGGCCGCGGATTGTCACGTTGTCCATCTGCCAATGTCAAAAAAACATTTATTAACCTTTAAATTCCTTTATTTATTGAATAGTTTCAGTATCAAAATATTTGGTAAGTTTGCAAAAAAAAATATATACATAAATTTCTCATAACAAAATTTGAGGTGATTTTAAAAATGAAATAATTCCAAATTAAACATTCTTCAAAAACGCTTCTCTGGACAAGATGGCGTCGCTCCAGTCTAATGACGTAACATGCTTGTAAACACTTGTTAAACTCCGGCGCATTATGAATAGAATCACCTGTAAGTGCACATCCCTCCTGCCAGTCTTGCCATACGCCGAGTTCCTGGTGAGGTACCGCCGTATATTCTTCAATATTTCCGTCTCCTTGTCTATCTCCCGCCGGTTCGTCTCCCTGGGCTCGAAGTACACCAATTTCGTGAGCGTCCCACCAATGTCCATACCGAACCAGGGCATGGCTGCAATTACAAATTTACTTCACAACGGCCATCTTATTCATAGCAGGTGATCGGCTAATCATGTTTTTGGGTCTAAATTTCGTATCTCATAAAAAAATTACCACAAGATTCTTGCTCTCGTTTCGATGGAGTATCGTATCCAATGACCACTGGTTAATGTGAATACTGTCGTAAGTTAAATTTTCTGGTATCCAGTCCAGTCGACAGTAAGCACGGCACTGATCGGTTAAGGAAATTACATTAAGGAAAATTGTTAATATACATTGCGTAATTACTGATTAAACAACACGCTTTTTATTTCATGTACAGAAGACATCATGAGGTCTACGGCCTTCTTAGTGAGGGAAACCTACCATATTACCAGATAGTGGTGGTGAGCAAAACTTGGTTAAAAACGCTTAATTGTGGAACGACTGACGTCGAGGTGATTTGGGAGATATTTCGTATTCTGCCTTGACGACCGATGATGGAACTCAGCGGCAGAATCCGAACAACTCAAAGTAAAACATGCAGAGAGACCCAACATTTCTACGCAACGCCAAGGGATCAAGCCGCTCGGAGAGGTCATCGACGATTCGAGCTGGTACTGAGGAGCTCAGCGATGAGAACAGTACTCCATGTGTGGCCGATATTGAGCTTTATAGTTGCAAGCGGTGGCCTGGAGTGGAGTACCGTCTCGTCTTGCTAAGCACAACAAGACAGGCGTATTTGAATGAAATTCTGCTTGAAGTCTTTATTATTAAAAACAGATTTGTTCTCTATATTAAAGGAAAAAAATTGTTTATATATAATGTGGTTTATGGAAATATAGTTGTCGCAGCCAACTAGCTGAATTAGTCGTTCAACACAGCCTATCCTTAAAACTAAACATTGCCGTTTAACAAACGGCCTGAAAGTTATCGAAGCAGTTCATCGAACAGCCAGGCAAGTGACCTGAATCGATGAACAAAGAGTGTGAATAACGTGAATCTAGCTGTGACTGACTCGAGCAATTTCATGTTTAAAGAAATACAGTAGAACTTGCAACATGAGACTTATTTTCATACATTTCTTAACGCTTAATACGATTCGTCATCCCGTTTAATACGCCCAAACCCAAGTTGAGAGGTCTAACCGAGCGATCTAACGAGAGCCCCCAGAAAGACCTTACCCGCCCGCTCGTGAAGAACCCTGCAGGGTTTTCCTGGATATTCTTCCATTGATGACATCATGTAGCACCGTACGAAATTCAATCACAAAACGATAAATGATAAGTGAATGACGAAGATGAGTGAACTCCGGTTTTGTCAAACGCCCAGACATTATCAGCTGTTAAATTGTTAAATGTTGGATCAAAGCGAAAACGCACTGCAAAAGTTGAATTATGTTGAAATTATTTTAATTGCTAATGCAAATCTTGTTAAACCAAAATAAGTGATAACTTTAAATAATGTAAATATAATTACACTACGTATTAAATGTTATTTATAAATGTATAATTGAATACCTATATATACCAAAATTAGAACATAATACATAAATATTTTCCATATCCCGTATAATACGCTTTCTCGCTTAAGACGCGTTTTTGGTAGGGTCCTTAGAGAAATTGTCTTAAGCGGGTTTTACCGTATTTGAAGTGAAACTTATTTATTGGCGTTGGAAAAACATTAACCGTCACATTTTTCGGTTACGCGCCATCTTTCTCTTGTACCACGATTGATTCAAAATAACTATAACAATGATAGTAATAATTATATTACAATTAATGAAATTCTGTAATAATCTTAGTATTTGTATTCATGTGTATTATAATAAAAGTCTTTTGTTAAAGTTTATCTAATTTAACTTTATTTAACCAATTTCTGTAAAGTTGCATATAGTAGATCATTTGTTGAAAAATAAGGCCATAGAGAAGTTTCACTTCTTACGTACTTTTATGTTTTATCTTTTTTATTTCCTAGGCCTAGGCATTAGTCAGCCAGTTTATTTCTTCTGTGAGGCCGCTAGTTAAACAGCGCTGTTGAGTGAAAAAGACTAGGCTGTTAATTAAGCTAGTTGGCTGCGGCGTCGTCGTCTATCATATGCCGACAAATTTCGTGCATACAATGCACAGAGGCGATGATAACTTTTGAGAAAGCGATCGTGGTTGGTGACACAGAAGACACATCACGTGGCCGTTCACCAACCAGATGGACCGATCAATTGAAGGACTCATCAGATGAAAACACTGCCCGCTCCAGACAGTTCCTTGCCGACATGAGCTACAGAGAGAAATGTCCAATACAACACGAATCATTCTTCAGAATCCTAAACGGTTTTGTCATACAATGGTTCGAAGAGGAATCGAGCAACGTTGGACAGTGTACTTCAAATACGGAATACGGAGTTCATTAATTAGTACCTTAGTAAGATGTTTAGCGATTTATTTATTTTTCAGCATTTAAAATTCTTTAAAGTGCCTTGCTCATACAGAGTTATCTACTGTGTGTGTGTGTATACTCACGAGGCGCATCGGTGTCGGGCGGTGTCGGGAGTGTGGGCATGTTTGCCATCACGTGGTTCTCTTTGAGAGGGGTGTACGGCACCCGTCTCGCTCGCTTCAAGTGATTACTTCTGCGGATAGAGAACACGTTCACTACAACATTATAAATAGGTAGCTTGCGTAGCCTAATCTCTGGATCTCCTGCCTCGGCTTGTGCTGCCGCGGAATATGCTTCGGGGCATTAAGAATTTCCACAGCGCTAAATCAGACTGCATCATGACCACAATATTCACACCATCGCAATACGAAATAATTGAATTATGTGTTCCATCTTTGGTTATATGTTTAGTATAATTGTTTTGTTGTATATTATTTACATTGGATGCATAAAAACTTGAAAAACCAAACTTTCCCGTTGCAGTGGGAAGTGGCAATCAATATACTATTTTTTTTAAATAACAAATTACCTGGTAATAATATGCTTATTGCGCGCGACGCGGCGGTCCGGTCGGCAAGCCGCGAGGCAACCGTCACACCGGTGCAGGCGCATCTGTAATCACAACAAAATCTATTAAACTACCAAATTCAGATTTCATCAGCTGAAAGCCAGCAATTGGCGGGAGGTGAAGATTCTCTATGTGGACTTAGGGTCCTTCAATAAAAGAGTTTCCATGGCTACATAAGAAAGGCATTATACAGTAGTACATTGTTAGCGGAATCTTAACAAATAGTTCCACAAACGTTTCAGTTCTGGACCTCAGATTTCTTTATCTGTTAGATGATAATTTGTTAAGCTAATAGGCAAGTAGGTGATGAGCCTCCTGTGCCTGACACACGTCAACTGTTTGGGTCTAAAGCAAGCCGGTTTCCTCACGATGTTTTCCTTCATCGTTCGAGCTAATGTTTAACGCGCACATAGAAAGAAAGTCCATTGCACAAGGGATCAAACCTGTGACCTCAGGGATGAGAGACGCACGTGGAAGCCACTAGGCCAACACTACTTCTATCAAATATAGTAAATGTGATTTTACTAAGACATTGTATATTGTCAGTCAAACTTCGAAAGTACAATTGGACTAAAACAAATGTGTTTAATAAAAAGTATAAGACTTGGGAACCCTTTGGGAAAAAATACATGTTTCACGGTCCCCAGCTCTTCCATAAAAAACCTACTACTTCATACCACAACATTTTTTTAGTTTTTTGGAGTTTATTCCTTAAGAAACGATTTGAGTTATAAGGCCCTGTACGGAAATTTTATGAGGAGTAAAATCAAGTGTAACACGAAAAGTTGAGGCGTTACGTAGAAAGAGACGAACATATATATCTGTAGGATTGAACGTGTAACAGAATGATTCCATCTCATTCTCTCTCTAAACACAATTATTATTGTTATTATTATTATTATATAATATAACGTGTATATTTTTTTTATTTCTTTCTATTAACAAACCTATTTCCCGAAAGTCAAAGTCAAAATAATTTTATTCATATTACCGATATATACAAGTACACTTATAAACGTCAGAAAAAAAGTTAAATTAATTGTGTATTTACTTTTACTACCAGTTCGCGAGTAAGAAGAACTGGCAAGACATTTTAGCCACTCTTCCCCAAGTTTTGAGTCATACAAATCGTTTGAACTGGAGCAAATCAATCCCAAGGATTAGGATCATTTCAATATTCGTCAAGTTAATAAAAGAAAGGATAGGGATCACGAATCTACACTGGCCACGGTCTTCTGATCATCCACTTTCATGACTTCGTCTCGTCGACAAGTTACTTTCGGCTATTCCCTTGTCTGGTACAATTTATCGACCAATTGAAAACAGTTAAATTAGTATTGTCTCTTTTCATCACATCCTAAAGACAATTTGACCGAAAGAGACAAAATAGTACTTAGTACAGGAATCTTGTTTAAAAAACACAGAGATACTTGTCAAAGACCTACAGTACACTTGATCGCTTAACTAGCGGACCTGACAGATGTCCTGTCTTAACTATGAATATTGATTTCGAATTGGTATATTTAACTAAAACTGAATTATGTACAACATTATTTTAAAAAAAAATGTGTGTGTGTGTAAGCTACGACGCACGATTGGAGTTTACTCCTTACGAACGATAATTATGATATATATCGAATAGAAAAAAAGGGTAAATTAACGCATCTGCTAAAATGATAAGAGAAACAAACATATATCTGTAATTATTCGGATTATTTATATTACTTCAATTAAGCGTATTACATAAAGTATGTTACAAAACAATATAAATAATAATAATAATAATAATAACAATAATAATTGTGTTTAGAGAGAGAATGAGATGGAATCATTCTTTTACACGTTCAATCCTACAGATATATATGTTTGTCTCTTTCTACGTAACGCCTCAACTTTTCGTGTTACACTTGATTTTACTCATAAAATTTCCGTACCGGGCCTTATAACTCAAATCGTTTCTTAAGAAGTAAACTCGAAAAACACAGCAAAAGAAGAATTAGCGACATCCATCTAGCCGTTCACGCGTGATGCCACACATCAGTACAGTTAACTCATTCTCATTTGGTGGACATTTCCTGCAAATACATGGAGATCTTTGGCCGAGGCGTTTTAACAACCTTGCCGTGTTGATTATTCATTTATTAACAGTGTATATTCGCGGATGCTTGGCAGACCCATGGAGTTGTGCTGCCATATTACGGGCAACTGCTCTTAATTACACACATATTTTAATAAGTATTTGCTTATTATCAATTGAATGTGTGATATTCTGACAACAGATCGATGAGGCTTCAAACGTCAGCGCAAATGACAACGAACCCTTTTATTATTCCCATGTCAAAGGTCAATTCAATTGTATTACAAATGAATAATTACAATATTGTAATTTTAGTAACGAAAGCACTGCCGCTTTGGGGTTCGGCCATGGATGAATGTGAAGCAGCTAACTAGTAGGATATACAAGGCAACCGTGGATGGTGAAGTGTGGTTGGGTAGTCCTTGTACCCAGGTCCAGACCAAGTCCAGGACGTACTAGCGTGGTAAATGAAGATCGAGGTTTTTGTTCATTTTTTTTATATAGAACTGGGTGTAAACGGGCAGGAGGTTCACCGCACATAGTCACTCTCAATGCTAGAGGTCTCGCGAGTGCGTTGCCGGCCTTTAACAATATTAGGAATAATTTTGTATGGCAATCAATTATTATTGAATGGAGAGTGGAGGACCTTCTCCACTTGGCCTTCCACCAATTCGTGTTTCTCTCTGGGTCGGTAACACATGTCTTACTAACGTGATCAGCTGTTTAGTGAGAACTGGCTTTTGATCTGATTTCGGATTACTCCGTGGTCAAGTGGACAAAATGAATCATACTTTGTCAGAGGTCCACATTCTTTAAATTTAATTTTGAAGATCTGTGCATTTATTTATTATTATATCACAAAACAATGGAAGACAATGGATGTTAATACAGACTAAAGAAATATAAACAGTCGTTATTTTTATTTATTTTTATAGAGTGTTCCGAAGTCGTATCGGCAAAATATCGTTATCAACAACGATAAGAGGCGAGCCCATGGTTATCTTGTTACCTCGAAATTGAATTTGATAAAATGAAACAATTCACAAAATTCTTAATTACTAGATCTATTTTGTGTCCTGTGTGAACATTTTATAATAATTACCAGTGATTAACGCGTAATACACGACGAAATTCGCATTAATTTCCAATACAACATTATCGATCTTTAATTACATTTGCGTCATATACATAATTACTTCAATTAAACATTACATAATTAATTAATTATTGAATCGAATTATGTATACGGAAATTATTTGTCAATAACCTCCCATATGAGGTTCGTTCAATAAATGAACGTACTAATTCCTGAATACAATATGTTTATTATGGAACATAAGATACAAGTATCACTTATTCCGCGTCATTTTATTTGAAGTAGAAATACCTACTAATCGGCAAAGAAGAGGCCATAAGAAAACTCTTGGTACTCTTTTAAAATAGCAAATCATCAAACAACACTTATATTAAAACATATATCGCAAATTGTTTCCTCGAAAATCATATCGAGATTTCTTATTCACCAGAACGAAGTCCAATTTTCAACTGAATTAGTTTGATATATGTTTTATATAGATAAATATTTTTACGAAAATATCAAAGATTTTTCGGAATTCTGTAAATTTTTTCTCGTTTAATATAAACGCTAAATATAGTCAACTCAAGGTGACCTTTAGACTGTTAAGCGTTAAATATAATATTCAGTTACAGTTATTATTTATTTACTGAGTAAATTGGACAACATATGGCAGCGACAACGACAAAATATGAAAAGGATCGAGGAGGTGGAGAGGACGCCCCAAAAAATAGGAGTGAGCAGGAAGCGAATGGAGAAAAAAAGCCATGGTAAAAGATATCTGGAAAAAGCTGAAGGAAGCTAGGATATAAGGATAAGAAAAAAAATATTATTAAAAATCTAATCTGTAAATTCGACTTTTGTAATAATTGTAAGCTTTTAATTATTATTATTAAGTACTTAGGAATATAAGCTTTAATGTGAAATGCTAGTTATTATAAAAAAAAACTTTTTCATTATCTACTTGAAAGTCTCGCGTTACGGTATTTTTAAAGCCCTTTGAACGTTTAGACTGATTTTTAAGATTTCGGGACGCTCACATTGCAAGTGTGTTGCCGGCCTTTAAACAGTTGGTATGCTCTACCGTATGTTGGTATTCGTCAAGTCTAACAGTTTGTAATTATTTTCTGAAGTCTTAAGGGTGGCATCCCAAATGTACCATTTCCTTCTGGCAATATGAGTGCCCATGGGCGGCGTTGTCATTGGAGCCGCATCTCATAATTCTTTGTAAACACCGATTCCAAGGGCAATTAAAATCTATGATTTACAGAGTATCCTTGCTCAAAAACAATTTTCCTATAATATTATTGATTGGAATCATAATTAGTGTTACGTACTTAGCATTATCTAACTTACAAAGTTCGAACTGAGATATAAATCAATAGAAATAATTAAAGGTCGCTGCGCATACGTCGATTAGATTTCAAAGCCACACAATTTAAAAAAAAAGTCCTTTAAACGGAAGTGTTTCCGCTATAACGGCAAGCAAACACACACACACACACACATACCTGGTGAATAACTATAACACCGCTCTTTTCCTCCATTTCGTATCACAGATAAAAATCACTATATATCACAGAATTCACTAAATTTACGTAATAAATAAATTAATATACAATCAATAATTTTACATAAAAATAAATTATAATAAACTAGGACACACCATACTTCTATAACTACGCGTAAATCTAACATAAGAGAGCGCGCGACGCGAGCGCCGAACGTTTTGTGAATGACAATTCACAGTGTTGCCAGGTACGAGTAAACAAACCGCCATTATTAATAAGCTCATAATGAAATCTCTTTTATGGAACAAGTGCTCCCTGTTCCACGGCATGAGGCTTACGTGATGTTAAGTGATACCACCCATTGGCAATTCCAGAAGGCTCGCAAATGCTTTTTGTAGTTGAAGCCTGAAGAATACGAAGGGCAGCCGTGCGTCCACCGAATGCTGTATGTTCCGATGGTGGCACATTAACATGGATTTTACTAAGCTAATTGAATGATGAAGAGCAATCAGCACACCTGACATATGTATTCCATCATTGGCTATATCTTAAGTATATTTTTTTAGTTATATATAATTTAAGTTAGATGTATAAGTACGAAATAAATAAGAGTGCCTGACAAAACATACATACACATTAATAAACCCTATTAAAGACATATAAACGCTATTTTTATACCTAGCGATTGCTGACAGCGACCTACACACACACGCACAAACATATATATAATATTACTTTAATTTGGGTGCTTGAGTGAGCTTGAATCTCAGGCGTACGCGTACAGGCGGTAGTAAATCATCGTGAGTCAGGGCGTGGGGCGGTCAGGCACAGAAGTTTGATCGCCTACTTGGCTACCTGTCCATCTGAGGCCAAGACCTGCAGGTTGTAGCGCCAACCTGACTTTGTTTTGAATGTAAAACGTCAAACAAATCGTGCTTCCGAATGCAATTCTCAACAAAAAAAATAATAAAAATAATTTCGCTTACATTTCTGCAATTCGCTGCATGTTGCAACACCGAAATAGACATTACGCACGCACATTGATAAGGAAAGTGAACCAATCGGGTCACTCGGTGAATATTTTACATAAATATGTATACAAATACGTAATTATGACACTCAGATCTATGAAAATATATAATATAAAATAACATAAAACTAACAGCGAAGTCAGCCCTGTGAAGTATTTGAAGTGAAATTTCTTTATCGGCGTTGGAAAAAAAATTACCGTCACATTTTTCCGTTATGCGTCACGTTTTTCTTGTCCCCACCACGGTTGATTCGAAGCCAATACATAACAAAAATATATAATAGCGATAGCAATGATAGTAATAATCTTAGTAGTGATTAAGGTAGAAATGAAATAATTGTATTATTTGTATACATGTCTATGATAATAAAAGCCCTTTGTTAAACTGTATCTAATTTAAGTTTAGTTAACCAATAAAGCTGCATATAGTAGATCATTTTTCGAAACATAAGGTCATAAAGAAGTTTCACTTCTTACGTACACATGCACACATTTTTTTAACAGGTTAAATGTTTGTCTATGTTCTAGAATCTATGTCTAAATTGTAATCTGAATATGTGTATATGTAGGTATATATAATATCACCAAGCAGGAAAGTGGAAGCGTGGCGTGGAAGACCTGGAGCGAGGTAAAAGTGAAATTGGAGTCTCAAGCTCTCTGCCCCATCTAGAGGTTCAGTCAAGTCAAGAAGTAAGTATTTATGAGTAAAAAAAAATATTCGCCCATTAAAAAAATCAAGATTTTGGGTCTGGAACTCAGATTTCTAAATCTGTTAATGATCATCTGTCAATCTAAGGCAAGGCAAGTATTTCCTACACCGTTCGAGCGAATGGTAAATGCTCAGATATATAGTCCATTGGTGCACAGTCGGGTATCGAACCTACGACCTCAGGGATTAGTCGTACTGCTTAAAAAAATAGTCAGGACTAACCAAGGATGTATAGGATTTTTACATACGTGCTCCACATCCGAAATCCTTATGCCAAGATTAAAAAATTTCATTAAAATTTTAACTTTGTACACGTACAAAAAACTCTCTAATATAGATAAATGATAAGGTCGTAACACTGGACTATGATATGTGGGCCTTGAGGCGCGCGGAAGTCAATACTATATTTGATTAATCAAAAAATTTATTACTCACCGAATAATTCATAAACTATCAGTAAAAATTATGTGTCCAGCCGCGGTTTGCTTATTTTTTGGACAGTAAAGATTAATATGTATAAAACATAAATTAAATATATGTATATGTAGCCAAACCTGCAAGTGTTGAACGAGTGTCGCGTTTTATTTTCGCAGCAATTGGCAAATTAGTTTCACCTATTTAAGAAAATACTATTTAAGTAAGTATATCAAACTGATGAACTTACTTCGCTCAAAATAATTTAAAAGTTGAAGATTCGTACAAAATATTAGACGCTTCATCGGTTTCGCACACAGGCGCTGCCGAGGGTCCCCTTGGTAGCACAAATGCAAAAGAGGCATGGCAGAGAGTGGCACAGTGCAGACAGGAATGGTTGGATTTGGAGGAAGCCTTTGCCGAAGAAGAGCACACAGATGAGGAATGATAGAATTATTAATGCATAAAATATTTTACTATAACTAGTTTTAGAGTTCATCCTTCACACGGATCCTTCTTTAGTGCAAAGCGAATGGCTGGTGATAGATGACTATAGATAGATAGATAATAAATCCGTGATGTCATGGGTCATGGTTTTTTTTAATTTAACATTGTTAAGAACGTTAATATATGTATTAATTGGACTTTAATTCTCCTAAAAATGCTAATCGAAACGTTTATATATCTAAACGGAATGACCTCTTTGTAATAGGATACTCGAGTTAGAGGTGTGTCTTACATATTTGTATGTTTGTTTAATACGAGTTTAACAAAGTCACAGCGATGACGTCACACCCTAAAACTCGCTAGCAAAGTATTTCTTGCAGCCACTGATTCGGTCAGTGAGACTGGCCGAAGATGCCTGCCCTGAAGAAGACTGCCTTGTGGTGGGAGACGCTACTGTGTATAACCATTAAAACCCCACTGCACTTACCCCACCTACAATTTCCCCAGACAGGTAACGATATGACGGCAATGTACGTAGGCATAGCCATATACACGTCATCGGCCGTTAAAATATATGTAATACGAAACACGCAAGAATAAATGTTGTGAATATGCTTGGTTAAACAACAGTTTCATGCTGCTTGGGTACAGGTAAGACTTGAGATGTAGTTGACCAGAATTGAAGGAGAACGCAACACTGCGGTCAGTTCGAAAATCCGTCCCCTCGTATAACAGTCATGGAATCCCAATTGAAACATGTCGCCAAGAGCATCTTGAGGAACATTATTATACATTATATGTGCTAATATGAAATTATCGAGTTCTAAAAATATCGTCACGACTGATATCAATGACATACAGATTTATTTATTTACATATGTTTTGCAAGTTAGACAAATATGCTTTAATAATGAAAGCTGTTCTCATCATCCTAGGATTACCAGATACGTAGGAAGTACACTCTTGAAACAAACTTCCCTACTCCATCCAGGCTTCGAATCATCAGAATGGATTCTAATAACAAAAACACCTATTCCACGACATAGCGCTAAGACCTATCAGGAGAAGAGCATACCACTTCCTTGAACCACTTCACTTCCGGCGATACACCTGGTGTCCATGTGCAGTTTAGTTAAAGTTAAAGTACAAACTACGTAGTAAAACTAACCACGGCCTTCTCGTTTTCTTAAAAAAACAATTTCGGCTACATAGTTACCATGGATTGTTTAAAATAACTGTATTCGGAACTCCCCTGGTGTATGCATGGTAAGTTTGCAGACTAGGATTATGTGCGGCTGAAGAATGTTCTGCCTTCTCATGCAACCTAAAGTTATGATACTCGACCAGTGTAACCTACGTTGGTCCGAAGGGTAAGGCACTCAGCCAGAAATACTTTGTTAACGCGATTCAGGGTACGGGATGGCGTTTGTCGTCATCACTACAATTATAAAATGTAATCAAAATGATACTTAATACTGCGCAAAGACCGAGGTCCTAACTCCTAAGGCGAGTATAACAATTGCTAATCTTAATGACATTGAATTTATTACAAAACTTATCTAATTTATTTACATTATCATTAACATTATCAGAAGATAATGTATACAGGTCGGAATAACAATATCCTTAATCAACAGTCAGAATTAATATGACCAATGCAACAAACAACAAATGTATAAATAAATGAATCCATAATAGTGTTGTGAGAAAACAACAGTTTATATATTATCAGTGTGTGAGAATATGAAATTAAAGACAATAAAAATGCCTATATAATATATTATATTATAATATATAGTATATATATTATAATATATTAATAACAGTTAATCAAACATAGCAACACAAACCTTTCAGTTTAAACATTTAATATTTGAGAAAAAACACAAAAAATCCTATAATCCTACTGATTTCTTAAACTATTTTATAATGCTAACTGATACTGATACTACTGAAACTAAAATGCTTACAAATTGTAGAACATGGACAAAAGGCGTGCAGGAACATAAGGGATGAAAGCGAGATAGGAATCCTGGAACAGGAAATCATGCTTCTCATGTATGCTCTATGCTAATCCCTAGATTTAACCTTACTTCAAAAGGCATTGTATCGTGACACCAAATGAGTAAACTAAGAAGTACCTATGGATTATTGTAAATAACTTGACTTGTAGTATAGGTAAACAGAAACAGACATTTAGGACAAAGAACAGGAACTAACGAAATCAAACAAATATATTTTATATAATATATGTTACAATTCTTATACTATTTATAAAAACATCAAAATTTTTATTTAAGTTAACATAGTTTATAATAAAAAACACTTACCTAATACCATATCTGAATAGTTGTGAAGAATTTCTTGTTAAAACCAAATGTGTATGGCTGCCGAGATTGATGTCACCTTTGCCCCATAATTTCTGTAAAAAAAAAAATATGTGTCATTAATGGGAACTAGATAGGAAATGCAATAGGACATTGAAAAAATTCAAAATCAACGTCAATCAATTAATATTTATGATCTACATTTGTTCTCTACAAAGACAGCCTCTAACACTTATTTTTAAAGAGCTCATCTATTTCAATCTAAGTCTTGCCATATGAGTGAGTCTTAGGTGACTGATACTGATAAAAACAGACATAAACCTTCTCCTAAAGGTCCTAATTATTATTTGAACTGTACTTCCATTTATTATTTATTCTTTTGACATTCAATTCAAACTGTTTAGATAAAAAATCTAAGCATCACAATGCTGTGTTTATCTAGATCTCACTCACATACATTTCTTTTGTACTGAGATATTTTTAGTTCTTACCGAGATACAAAAGAATATTTACTATAAAATATAAGGAATAATATTTGAGAACTTTTTAGATTACAGTTAGTACTTTCTACTGAGAATATTATTAAGATAAAATACAATCAGTATGAATTAAGATGACTATACACGCTGCGTGTAACCGAAAAGATTGTGCTTTCACAAAAATAACTGTTTAACTACAATGTCTTAAAATATACGGTTAAATGAAACCGGTTTACAAATTATAAACATCTACGTTACTGAGTACTTCAATATTTGAGCTTTATTGCATATTGGAACTAGTGAAAGTCTTATACACTTACATTTTTAAAGAAACATTAGACCTGGGTATTTTATAACAAACTCGAAAATAAAAAAGCGATTTCGCAATAAATGGTACAAATTTGATAAACTCGTCAACACATAAACCTATGTCAAAGGTTATCTTGTTGTAACAATTACTTACCTCTTAATTTAATGGATATTATCGTTACGGAATTAAAGCCTTGGTCAACAATTGGATACTTCGCCTATTATATTTGCAATAGATTTACGTAAAATAGAAATTATAAACCAACTCGATTTAATGACGTCTATTTTTTGAAATAGAATATAGAAGTGAACCACAGAAACCTCACTGAAACCTTAATAGACAGTAGATTGAAGTTTAAATTGTTGACAGATAGCAGCCTTAACTGTCAAAGGGATAACACTGCTTGGATAGACGTTATAAAATTATTAAAAAAAAAAAAAAAAATTGGATAGACGTTGTCTAATTTTAATTGTGATACATCTAATGTCCTGTCATTTGCATAATATGTTATTGTGATTCTATATTTGCTCTTGCTCTTGTCATCCCTCGTGTTTGAAAGAACATAATTTCATAAACATTTTTCTTATTTAACGTTTCAAATAATTGTGCAGTTACTCTTTGCGATGTTTTGACTATTTCAATATTATTGAATTAAAGATTATACAATGGGGCTCCATGATATTGGTCTACCGCAAGACCGACTTCCACATTGTTGGTCGGATGATGTGCGAATGAATGCTTTATTTGCACCCTTCCGTTTGAAGTCCGTAAATCCTGAATCATGGGAGATGAAAATGAAGTTCTGGTCTGACATAGTTCAACAATGGTGTAAATATAAAAAGGATCCAATTATATCTGCGTCAGATATGAAATGCGCCTTTCAGCGCAAAGGTCGTACAGCTGCATGCATCGACATTGTTATTGAAGAAATGTTTCGGTAAGTTAACAAATGAACCCTTACGTATTTTAGGCCGTTGTGGTCTACGTATACGTATCTAGAACTTATTGTATATTATCATGTTTCACAAACAACGTTTTTATCAACTAGATATACAAGTATACCGTATACTATGTAAATTTAACCATACATATAATGTATACATATAGTGCTACGCTTATTTCGTAGCATTTTCTATTCAAAACTAATTGTAGCTTGTAATCAATGGATTAAAAAAATTCTTATTAATAATATGTAAATTAGGCTTTTTTCACTAAATGTAGTATTATAATTTTATTTAAATTAGGCTTTTTTCACTAAATGTAGTATTATAATTTTATGTAAATTTTGAGTTGATTATCAATCGTAAATTTTGATAAAAACTAAAATAATTAAAGTTTGAAAGGAGTAACAATAAGTATAAAGTAAAAAGATATAGACACATAAATTCTTAATATTTCATGTGGGAAAAAATGAGATGCATACAGTGTGTAAACATTAAATAAGTGTTGTAAAAAGTAAAATTCATAATTTTAATTTAATTTTATAATTGAATTAAATTAATATCTTTTTTTTGCACATCTATGTTTTTTTTATTCAATAAATTATCAAATACACTCTAAATTAAAGTTTATACACTGATAATGCTTCCTATATTGTTTTCTCCCACATTATATCTTAATTGATGTGTCTATCACTTTTTTTTGATTCATCAACATTCTATTCACCATGATCCTAACGAAGTTTTCACTTCAATAAAACAGTAATGTAAAAGATAAATTAAAGTAGTACACTGTGTTCCTACTTATTTACTTATATTTATTTAACCTATTAACTATAAATTTAATCTTAAAGAAGAGGTATATTTTAATTTTATTTTTGTATCTTCTTGATTACCACCTACATTTAGTTATTTATATGGCAGCCATGGACATTCCTTAAATAAAAACACTAATAATATATTTTAATTATAGTAATGGAGACCTGTGTCCACTCTCAAAGTATCCTCAAATACTTCACAACGGTGCTGAAGGATGGATGTGGTGGGGAGCTAAGCTTGCTTTCAAGCCTGCTGCATTAGCTTTAACTGCTGTGTCGTCACTGCTACCAGCCAGACAGTCCATTGACAATGATGGATTACCCAAGAGTACTATTGATGCCACACAGAGATTTGTCCTTGAAAGTGCTGTTAAGGTATTTTCAAATTATGATGTCTACACACTATATAATATTGTACTAATCAAATACTCAATTGATAAATACATCTATTAAAGATAAAAAGACATGACGGTATTATATTTATAATTTTCTGATGTTAAATATTTATATTATATGTTTTATTCCAAAGATAAAAATTAAAAGTTATTACACCAATTTTGAAATTATTATAACTGTGATAGATGATTATATGGAATAATGTAATTCATCAGTGAATGAATTAGTTAATTTAACTCTTGGTTTCTTCCTAACACAACCCCAAGGTAGAACTGCTGTTAGAATGATCCCGCCACTTTCTGTGCGGAAATGTCCTGTAATGAATAAGAAACAAAATTATTTTTAGACTGCCAATATGAAATTTGCATGGAACAGACATTGTAAATTTGACATGCATAAGATTATATGTTTTAAAATGTTTGCATTTTTATGAAACAATTTTTATCATAAATGTAACTCATATAAATATTTTTATTTTCTAGAAGCTGGCTACAGAATTGCTTAATTCATACCCTGCGGGTGTCGAGAGAATAGGCACCATTGAACATCATATGAAGAACACTGGCAACACCAACAGGGAGACGTTTGAACTGCTCCTTGGTTATTTGGTGTCTCAAGGAGCTGCCGTTAAGCAGGGAGATGTGGTTAAATTAGGTAATTATCCCCAAGTCTCATTGTGTTTGTTTGAATTCTGCATGTCTTTTTTAATCATAAGCCAAAGCTGTATGAATATAGATTGAAATTAGACTATCTGAAACCCAAATGCAGCTTCAGCAGGCTGATCCTGCTTAAAAGAGATAAGAGCCTTTTTAGGTCTGCCCTCAGTGTAGTAGTATAGTTCTTATTGATAGGAATTTAAGTTCGGACCAATACAACAATATGTCTTAGTGAAGTAGATGTGTTTTTAAGCTTTTAAGGCGTAAAAAACAGTGAATGAATTATACAGTGTGTAAACTTTTAATTACGTAAACTTAACTAGGTAAGCTTTTAATGAAGTAATCTTTTAATTACGTAAACTTTTAATGAAGTAAGCTTTTAATTAAGTGAACTTGAATTAACTGAACTTTTAATTACGTAAACTTTTAACTAGGTAAGCTTATAATGAAGTAATCTTTTAATTACGTAAACTTTTAATGAAGTAATCTTTTAATTACGTAAACTTTTAATGAAGTAATCTTTTAATTACGTAAACTTTTAATGAAGTAATCTTTTAATTACGTAAACTTTTAATGAAGTAATCTTTTAATTACGTAAACTTAACTAGGTAAGCTTTTAATGAAGTAATCTTTTAATTACGTAAACTTTTAATGAAGTAAGCTTTTAATTAAGTGAACTTGAATTAACTGAACTTTTAATTACGTAAACTTTTAACTAGGTAAGCTTATAATGAAGTAATCTTTTAATTACGTAAACTTTTAATGAAGTAATCTTTTAATTATGTAAACTTTTAATGAAGTAATCTTTTAATTACGTAAACTTTTAATGAAGTAATCTTTTAATTACGTAAACTTTTAATGAAGTAATCTTTTAATTACGTAAACTTTTAATTACGTAAATTTTTAAATAAGGAAACTTTTAATTATGTGTAGTAAGAGGTTTTCACATCAAAAAGTTTCTATAATTAATGATATGTAAATAAAATTGATTAATTTCATCTAATTTTATATTGAATATTTTTTCTTAATACTGTAAAGCCAATTTTGGTAATTGAATTGATTGTTCCATGATGATTCCATGCCTTTCATTAAAAGAGTATCCCACCTGTAGTGAAGTAGACCGAGGGTCGAGTGGAATGCAGTGTAAAATATAGATATACCACTCACCCATAGTCCTACATCTCTTCACCTGTCTGGAGAAGAGCATTAATAAAAGTGTAAGCCATGCAAGAAGTGTGACTCCGCGTCGGTGGTTTTAAGTCTCCACAGCGCATGCATCAGCGTCAGCATGATGAATTGTCCCCTTTCCCTACAGTACAACATGAAATGGGTGTGGTGGGGACAGAAAATGATAATGAGGTAGTCCTCATATACGGTACGGTAATTGATTGGCGAACACCACCTAAGACAGTTTACAGTTTTAATCGCATCTGAAATTATTCCAGTTTATCCAAATATAAATTTCAGCTGAGCCGAACAAAAAAGCCGCTCCCGTATCCGAAATGGACGTGGCATTGGTGAAATTGATTACTGCGGAACAGAAATTGTGTGAAGACCTGGGCAGATTGTCCAAGGAAGTCCTCATGGTGGACAACGACGTCAGAGCCGCTCTGAAGCTTGGGAATAGGCTAGCTGTAAGTTTTTTTTTGCATCTACCCTCTTATTACTTCTTTGTTGTTGTATTATTTGTATTCATGTCTTTGATGATAAAATCCTTTTGTTAAACTTTATCTGAATATACTTTAGTTAACCAATTTCTGTAAAGTTGCATTGCAAACATATTACAGTATAGATATTATTTCAGGCGAAGAATCATCTCCGTCGGAAGCACTTAGCTCAACAAAGGGTTGACAAATGCGAATCCGCGTTGCACAATGTCAAGCAACTGCTGGAACAGGCGAGGGACGTGGATGTCAATGCAGCTGTCGTTGACACTTATAGGTAGGTTATATTCTATCGTTCATTAAACCTACATTTTTTAATTTTCTAATGTCTTGATGAAATATATAGTTTTCCTACTAGTAGAGGGCGTTTATAACAGTTCTTCCAACAGTATTCAGTATTCCAACAGCCAACATAAATACCAAAGATGGAACAATTAATACAAAATATTTACGAAAGGAAAAATTCAATAAAAGTTATTTATCATTTAACTAAGTAGTACTTCGACTGTTTGTGTGATTGTGTGAGAGTGAGGATATGTTCGTGAGATGATTCTTGATACTCCTTTTAAGCATATTCCGCGATAGCTTGGACAAGTGTTTTTCTTAATGTGTAAAAGCTATTTTAACAAAGACAATAACGTGGAACCAGCTGCAGAAAAGAGCGCACAAATAATATATTGAAATGTTAGATTATATTATGAGATTTTTTAAATTAATCTAATTATTATAAATATCGTTGTGGATGAAGAAGAATTGTGCTGTGTGGGTAGTTCCTCCGATCCTAAGATCTTCAACTAGTCTAACCGCTGACTTGCCCGAAGGCCTCAGTGGCCTCAATCTTGGAGCTTAAAGGATTTTAATTGGGGCTGTGTGTGTGGCCTTTGGTTTTTGTTATTTGTTTATTACGTCAACAGTATTTACTTTTTTTTACACATACCCGCACATTATCTATGCTTGAAAACGAAATGCATTTTCTAGGACTTCTACAAAAAAGTTATGTACTTTTGAACTTTGCTTTCTTTTGCTGACAAGAAGAAGGTCAAGCATTACAGAATATATTAATTTCTTTTCAGGACGAGTGCCAAAGCAATGAAGGGTACGATGAAGGAAGGCGGACTCGAAGAGGACTTAGTACACGATACTATGGACGACTTAAAAGAGGTATTTTTCCCTTTTTTAAAATTAGTATAACAAACATTGTTGTCTCCGTGGCTTAGTGGTTAATGTGTTAATTTAGCATATATTGAGTTAAGTTCGGTGGTTCAAGCTTCGTCTCTGTTAATTTGGGTTTGCCGATACATTAATTGCGGATACAAGGATACTTTTTAAATTTTGCTTTTTAAAAACATAATCAAAGTCAAAAACCATTTATTCATTAAGTAACACAATGTACACGTATCAACGTCAAGAAAGAAATATACAAAATGCTTCTAATTGTACATTTACTGCCAGTCCTCAAATCAAGGGCGCAGAACGGAAGAGCAGAACTGGCAATAAACTCTCCGCCACTCTATTTAATCGCCAAGTTTCTAACGTTTGTAAGGAGCTACAACCATCACACCATGTTCCACACGACATCAGCTGGAGGCATTCTCGTGGGAACAACACGCAAATGTAAACGCGTATCTTGATCGATCTAGTTCGTTGCTATCTATGCCCAGGGAATCCCCGCGTTTTATTCAGTTGAATAACATCTTATCAATATTAATTTTAACGATTAACAATTATTTATTTTAATTTAGTTATTACTCTTAATACTCTTGATTTAAATAACTAACTAAACCTTTCATCAGTTTATATTAAAAAAAAATCTTTGATATATTTTTCTAACAAAAAAACAAAGTTCAGAAATGTGTTCCTTCTAGTAAAAGACTGTAATGAAAATGGACACATTATGTGAGAAGACATATATAAATGGATAAATGGACGAAAAAAGAGATGGAAAGGCTTCCTCGCTATGACTAAAGGAAACTGAACATGTTGTACAAATTTAATTGAAATCGGTTCAGTAGTTTAAGAGTCTATAGCGGACAAATAACGTGACGCGTAATTTAAGACGCGATTAATAATTGCAAAATTGGTGTCACTACCGTCGTTCGACATTATTACGTCCGGCGCAGGCGCCGATCAGAGAGCCACTGAAGTCTGAACCAGTGTTGCCAGATAGGCCATGGCGTGATTCTTTAAAGCGGCGGTCATATTGGGATTGTTGGCAAATGAAAGGCATCATATCTGTATTAGAAAATGGATTGACAGGTTCAAGTTTTATTCGGTTTTTGGTTGAACGAATATACAATTAGTAAGGTTAACCACACGGATCCTATTTTTACGACGTGCTCGTACTTCCATTTTGTTCCAAAATCAGGAACGTGACATATAGCAAAAAACTGTGTTTTTGAAATTTCTGGAAATCCTCTGGTCTGGCATCACTAGTCTGAACTCAACGATCGATTCTACGCACTACTGACAAATTGACTTTGACACATTGACATCTTACAACCTGTAAGGTGTCAATAAAACGCATGGCATCTAAGATGTATGGAATGAATGAGTAGGTATGAAAAACTTTTAACAGATTTTTAACCAAAACTGACGTATTACAATTTATTGGCTACAAGTGTAAGATGGCTGTAATAAATGGTAAATTGCAGGTCATGGACGCATACAACGAAGTGGGGAAAGCCTTGGGTGGGACCATCGACGACGAAGACCTGAACGAGCTGGAGGAGGAGCTGAACGAACTGCTCTCCGGACCTGGAGGTGGAGACGGTGGTACTCCAGAGAAGGACAAAGGTCTGGTAGACATTGTTGTGTCTATTTTTTTTGTATTAAATAATGTTTTAGTGTTATCATTTAAATTTCCACCTTGTGCTTTTAGTATGTATGTTTCTCCATAAATTTATCAGGCACTAAAAGTTTTCAATGTGAACTTAGAAATGATTCAAAATTTCATTGAATATGGTTCAGTGGTTTTTGAGATTTGGTAATACATGAGATTTAACAGACATATTTATAGTATTGTCTTTTGTTAAAATAACTTTTACACTTTGAGAAAAACACTTTTTGAACGGATTAAAGCTATGTATTAAGAACTTATAATTTTAATCGATACCAACTTCGGGGCAATGAATACAGATAACACAACTTTCTCTGCAGCTGTGATACTTTTGACATTTAACACCTTTTGTCTTCTCAGTCGCGATGACCACGCACGCTGAAAAGCACGCGAAACGTCGGAAAAAAATTAAAATTTAGGATTATGTAAATAATTATACGTTTTTAATAATAATACATAGCTTTAATCCGTTCAAAAAGTGATTTTCTTAAGACTCATTTTTGTAGCCTATAGTTGTTGTTTTTATTTATAAGTTATCATAATTTTTATTAGATTTTTCTACAGATGTCAAACTCCCGTCCCCGCCGTCGGTCAAGCCGAAGCGGTCGTCGGAGAGGGAATTCGTGTTCGACGGCGAAGAGCAGATGTTGGCCGACCTCAACCAGTTGGGCTTCGACGACACTCCGCGGAAGGACAGAGTGGCCGCGGCCGCTGGAGGTGAGACACCTAATAACACCAGCATCTGTGCTAACAGGACACAGATAAATGATAGGACTTCTTAGTCAAAATTCTGACAGCTGATATCTCTGAGTTAATATCCCTATTAAATAAAATAAATTTAACTAATAGATGATAAATGAATTGTACCGGATGGGCCATGGGACATTATGAATTTCCAGAGAATAATGAATGGGATTAAAATTTATTATTTTCAGAAACACAAAATCCCAAAAGGAAAAGTAAAGACTCAAAATGGTCGCAAGAAAAGGGGAACTGGAGTGGGAACCTGGAATCCAATCTTCAAGATCTAAGTCAGGAGTATGCCGAACTGCGCTTGGATGAGAGACTGCATCCAGGTATATTTTAAATGACAGGTCCCGCGAAACGAAACGTTCCTTTGAAATTTTTGACAGTTGACATTTGACATTAGATTGACAATTGAGTGATGCCTTTTTTACCCCGTAATGCTCGTAAATGTATATTCACAGATTTCTCGCAAACAAATTGATATCTAAATAATTTTTCATTTAAATTTAATATATTTTTTATTTGTTTACATATAACAAATTTCATGTTTATTTTTGTATTTTTTATGCACTTTCGGTGTTTATTTTTTTTTATTTTTCCAAACTAGGGTTGCCTGGGAGAAATCGCTTGTTAGCGATAAGGCCCTGTGTCTAAAAAGTTTTGTAACCTGTTTTTATATGTATGTTTAAAGTAAATAAATAGTACTTCACACAGTAGTTGGCAGCTAGTTATAATGAAGAGATTCAAAGTTAATGATTTTTTTAGGCCAAGAGCTCAAAGTCGACTTTACACAGTCCCCTCGCCACTTCGCGTCCGATTTCCAAGTGCGCGACCACAAAAGTGAGTCCGGCGTGTGGCTGTTCAACAGCGAGGACTCGCGGAGGGCGGATCTCGCCACCAGCACCAAATATTCTCGGTGAGTATTATTCATCATGTCTTTCTTTAGTTTCTTTTGCGAGATAGGGAACTGGAATCGACGCCTGGTGGGGGCCTTTTTATCATTAATTACTAACAATCTTATAATAGGAGGTTAAAAAGTTAGGCATCCGTTCTAGAATGTTCGGACTAAGTTCGAGAAGGTTCCAATCTAGGGTAGATTAGGGCTCTTTAGTAAACTACAACATATGTTGCCAAGCTGATTTAGGTATCTCCAAAAATTGCGTGACATAATACTTGTCATGTATTTTAGAAAATATAGCTATATATATATATAACATATACTTTAAATATTATCTATGATGAACTTCAATTAAATAAATTATTCAATCTAATAGGCCAGTATAAGTATCAGTAGTGGATGATCAGCCTCCTGTGCTGATTCAAAGTCACCTCGGCTTTATGAGTCTAAAGCCACATTTCATCACGATGTTTTCCTCCACCGTTCGAACGAATGTCAAATGAAAGATTGAACCTATGACCCCAGGGATGAGAGTCGCACCCTGAAGCCACTGGGCCAACCCAGCGGCGAGGATCAGCTGGTACCGAATAATTAAAAACACCTACTGAAATTTCAGCGCGTCCAGCCCCGGCAAGTCGGAGAGTTCGTTCCTAATGGCCGTGGGTGGGGAAAGGAGACCTCCGTCCCGCTCCTCGCCCTCCCCCACGACCTCCCCAGAGTCCTCGGATAGCCCCACGCCTCCGAAGGATAGTCCCGACGAGATGCAAGACTTGCAGAAGCGGCTCAATAATTTAAGAGGTTTTTAATGTAATGCTCTTTTATCATCCCCGTCGGTATGCTAGGTGGAGACCATGGAATAGGTAAATGATGTAGGCACTGCAAGCGTATCGCAAGTAAAAGGCAATTTGCAATATGGCGTCCCACCAGTCTTGTGCTCTGTCCATTCGGGGCTATGCCACCTTCGGGTGGTGGGTTTGGAATATAGGGTGGCACAAGTGCGGGCTTACCCTCGGTGACCGCTGCTGCACGAGATGTGGACGGTGGTAACTGGCAGACACGCATCTCGCGGTCAAACCCCACCAGGTGTGAGTGCCAGTGGAGGCCTGGCCAGCGGCGGTTGGTTTCCTTGGTATAGGAATACCAGTCGGCTCTCCCTACTGCCCCGGAGATGTGGTTCTTCATGGAGAGTCGCCGGTATCTGGTGACCCCCTAAGTAGGTGACCAGATTCTTCTACGGCACCTCTCGATCCAAGAAGCGGAGTCAGGTGGTGGCAAGGGAAGGGAAGCCTGGGTCTTGTCCGAGTCGGTGGCGAGTCGATTCAGTGGCCGATGTCAAGATGTTATATGCTCAGCGACAATTACTTCGCTACCGCGTTTTAAGATGTGACGTCATCGCTGTGCTTGTGTACATATTTGTGTATTCCGTTGTCTTTACCTTTGTTTTTTTTTATTACTGAATCTGATCATTTTTTTTATTATTTCGATTCACGTATAAATATATATGTACATAATTTCGCTATATAACTTAGTGCGTGCACAAAATGTAATTCTAGAAATGCGAAAATTTTGAAAAAAAATCTAAAAAAAATCGTTAATTTTAAGGTAGTTACAATGTTAACGGATACTCACAGTCGTTCATTTTTGACATGACTAATTCGCTGTGACTTAATGAACGTCTGTGCAAGGCAAATATAATTAATAGGCCTGAACTAGTTAATTATTCAGTAGGTATTCGACGCTTATAGTATGTTAGTGATATAGGTAATTAGAATATCTTAGTTAAAAAAATTAACACGATTCAAACGGGTGTGAGTTTGGCTTTATCGTGTCAATGTAAGGAATGATGAATTACTTTTAATTTTAAATAAAAATGCGTGTATGCCATGACTGCATGGTCACGTATACGCGCATGGTCACGAATGCTTGTCATGAATAATTAAAAATCTAGCGTTTGTAGTATTTTACAGATACTTGATTGATTTTGTTTAAATTATTAACGGCTGCAATAAACAATATTTTTTTAAAACTAAAACGTATTAATCGGTTTCTGTGTGATATGTAAATGTATTGTATTGTTTATATAATTATCTACGGCTGATCCGGTTACGATGAATTTCGTTAAGGAATTGTATAATCATTTTAGGTATAATTTGTATAAAAATGTAAATAACAAAAAAAGTGATGTAAGTGCCTCTGAACACGTCAAATTTGATAGCTGCTTATATTTGCCAACTTAAGTAGCTCTTAATTTTGGGGTATAGAATTTTTTAGAGCTTTTATGTGATAAATGTTAAGGTAGATTTGAACCCCTTTTTGCTTAATTGCTCTTATCCCCGCCTTCCACTGCCAGCGAAAAGGACCCATTACGGACTCCGCTACACTCGTTACGATGATTTTCATACATGCCATCTCCGCTTTGGTGGAAGCACATGTATGAAAGTCATCGTTACGAGTATAGCAAAGTCCGTAATGGGTCCGTTCCGCTGGCAGTGGAAGGTGGGCATTAAAGTCCTAGGTTTGATTACTGGACCCACAGAAGGCTTGAAAATCATGAAACAGATGCATTTTTAGGGGGTTACGGTGCTCCAATTAAAAAACTGACGGTTTCATCAAATACACGTACCATATGCTTTATTTTACTAGTACGCATGGTCACTTGATTTGCCGCGCATGGTCACAGTTTGTCCGTTTGAATTTTGCATCGTAAACGTCTAATAGCCATTGTAATAGTAACGAAACATTATTTTTGTATGTGTTGAACTTAAGCCCTGGTGGCCGTATCTGCGACTTAAACAGAACACTATTAATATACAAATTGTATGGAAAGTTTGACCTGACAAAATAGAGTACTGACGTCAAATGCCTGACGACTCACGGCTATTAGACGTCACAAGATATATTTAAAAAAAACTTTGCCGGTTCGAACCTACGACTTTGGGGTTTTCCATTACATCATGGTACAACGCTGGCCGTAATGACGTGATTATTGGACAGCGTTTGACCTGTATAAAATTAGTTCTTGGTACGCTAGAACAGTTCACTTATCGGCGCCAAGTTACGAGATAAAAATTAATTTGTGCCAATATCTATATTAATTACTTATAAATATATTATAACTAGTCATTTTTTTATTTGACACGACATATTGAATTCATTTTATACGTTATTTGTATTATTTTTAAAAAGGCGGGAAAGATTTTAACATTTACCAAAATGACAGTTGTCTTTAGTCTTTGAATTTATTTCTTACACTACAACATGGCGGCTGGTTTAAAAAGAAACATTGACAATTGTCAATGTTTCTTTTTTAATGAAGCAAACTTGGCGGTTTTCCTAAATTACGTGGAATAAAGAAGTCTCGGGGAGGTTGTTAGGGGGTACTTCTTACAATTTTTTAAAACGAAACGTAGTCTTATACAGGGTGTCCCAAAAGTCGACGTCAAGTCGAAATTTTCTCATAGGTAATGCCACACCAGTTAAAAAAAAAAATTAAGTCATGTATTTTTTGAAGAAATTTTCCTTTTATTCCAGAAAATGTACACCATGTGACAGTTTTTTCATTCCTGTTGTTACAAATATTTACTTTTTGCCAAAAAAAAATCTCTTACGTCTCGCCGATCACTCCAACTTGTAGGAAAATAGAATAGAAAATCCAAGCGTGGCTATAATTGAAATAGCAAAAAGATAATTCTCCACGAACGAACTTTTATACTATTTTAATGTATTTATGAGGAATATTTGAAGCAACAAAAAACCGAGTGAACAACAAGAACTTTAGGAGTTTTTTCATTGATATTTATGGGTCCTAGGGGGAACTTTTGTAGGTATCACTGCTATGTAGCTTCCTTCAGTGTTGCTCTTGCGTTGCTTTTCGAAAAGAAAAAAAATAGTATTTAATTAAATAACTTCGCCCTAATCTCGGATTATACAAAAAGTTATGATCCTCTTAACTAATACTTCCCTTACAGGATCCCATTGCGTCTAAAGATATTAATTTTGTGAGTTATTTCTGCAAGTTGTCTCTAAAGGTTGGCCCGTGCGTTTATACCTCGACGTCCATCTTCCATTTAGAACCAGTTGCCCACTAAATTATTTTAGAAAAGATCATACTAATCTTATTCGCGGGCCTCTGGCATTAAGTATCAGGCGCTATAAAAAAGTAAAGTTCATAAATAAAGCATGTGTTTTCGAAGTACGCGTGAGAACTAACAACCACATGAGATGAGAGAGATGACCTTTTGATCGGGTATTTAGGTGCTTAGGGAGCAAGATTTATTAAATTCCGGTGAGGTTTTGAACATTTCTGGAGGGGACATCATAGTTGACAAATGTTTTTAGACGATTTTATTTTGATTAATATCTTTTTGTACATTAAAACTATTTGGGTGTAATGATTTCCTCATGGAAGGGAAAATTTTATGCCCGTTTAACAGCCGCTATCACAATTATTGATTCTACCATATATTGTATAGTATTTGTAAATATATTTGTATTTTTTTGTATTATATACGAGAAACGAAATTGTTGTTTTATTTGAAAATCGTTTCTTGTACTACAAAGAGTCTTTCGTTGGCCGATTTTATCTTAAAATATTATTTTTTAGAGGCTTAAGCCCAGAAATATCCTTTACACAAAGACACGCACACAATTGGCATTCGTAAGGGTATGGAGAAAATTAGTATGGCAACAATAGGAGGTTAGACTGATAGTATAGTAACAATACATTGCCTTAAAATAGTTCAAAATACGCAGAAACACTACATATATAAAATAACTACTCATACACTTATGAACGTCAGAAAAAAAGTTAAATAAATTGTAAATTTACATTGACTAAAAGCTTGCAAGTCAAGGGCGTAGAGCGGGCGGAGAGATTAATTTTGAGTAATTTGAGTCATACAAATTGTTTGAACTGGAAGGAGTCAATCCAAAGGATTAGATCATTTAAATAATCGTCAATTTTATCAAAACCTTTATTAATTAATTCAGTGATAATTTTCTAATTCCGCTTAGGAGTTTTTTTGTAAAAACGAAAACAATTTACATATAACGGTTTGTTTGTTTCGAGTATTATACTGGCTGGTAACAGATCCTGGAATTCTGAAAACGGTAAGTACTTGCGTATGATTTGCACATTTGACTATGAATAACCACGCTTTAATTATTTTCTCAGATTTTTCTATAAACGTATTTTCGTGAACATTTAAAATGAATAATTGACTGTTAAATGCCATTTTATCGGATTATTCAGAACGTCGTATGACGTGGATCGAAACAGACTGATTGTCAAATGTCAGCGAGATCGCACAGAGATTCGAGATCCGAACCGCATCATAGTGTGAATCGAGCCGTAGACTCCAACTAAAATATACGATTTAATGCTACTACATGACATCGTCTCAAATTAATTGCAGCTCTCTTCTAGAAAAAAAACCTTCCACATTCCTGCCTATAAGACTCGTAATCACGCTTCGTTTCACGTTCTTCACATCAACATCAACTATGCAGAAAACTGTACCGCACGGCCATACAACGACAACTATTTGAGGCACCGTGAATATGCTTAAGGAGTATTAAGAATATCCATAGGGCTGATCTTTCGAGAATGTTTGACCTTTTTTGTAGATATATCTTCATCATCATCATCTTTATGTATGGATGTAGGAAAAAAATATTAAAGTGCAAAGGCAGCTAGGCCATTATATTATCGAGGGCTGGATTCAGGGTATGACATCATCGCATTGGAAGCCGATAACTAATTTCGTTAGTACCCTGAATGTTAATAGCAAATATTTGGAAATAACGGAGTTATTAATAAAAGTAATCTTTACGTAATATTCTTAATGATTAATCAATTTGAATTTTAAATTAGATTTCGGCATTCATTATTGTTTTTAAAAATATTTCTGATTACAAGAATAGCAAAAGCATGGAAGAGCTTCTGAGCGCTTGGAAATGTCATAAAAAATATAAAACGAGCTTGGTGATTGAAATAAAGTTCTTCAATACTTGTGTACTGCCTATACATAGTCACAATAAAAAAAGCTATAAATAAATACTAACAACATTTGAAATGGAACTTAATTATATGCAAATAAAAAAGACTTCATTATTATAACAATCTTTAATTCCAACACACGATACAATATTTACAATGTTCTTAAACTACAAACAATAATTTAAAAAATGCTGGCATTTCCTCGCTGTATTATGATATTATTACGAGCTCGGGGATCGGATAGAAAATGCCGTAGATTTATTCAAGGGTTTATTTCTTGATAAATCAATGAGGAATTTATAACACACACAAAAACAGTCACTAATTACTTCACTTATCACTTTATTCGCACTTTATCGCTTCGGTGTTCCTCTCTTGTTATCGCATTCAAAACTAAAGGTGACTAGTCGCGTTTCGGCTCGCTTATATATCCCTGGGAATAATTCTAAAGAATATTCGAGAACTCTCTAGGCGGGCTTGCTACTGAGTAGCGATTGTACAATTCTAGAACGTCCGCACTCTTTGTCTCTTTCGCACGTTGTTCCGTCCTTGTCGTACGGCGTTCTAGAGTGCTCAGTCTAGTTTCGAGAACGTTCTGATTTTCTCTCTCTCTCTCTCGTATCATTTCGTCCTTGTCTCACACCTAGAAAGTTTGGTCTAGAATATTCCTTCATCAAAGGGGTATACCTAGGCCTGAAAACGCCTGAAAACTGCACCACTCTACTACACTTGTTCTGAAAAAAGTTGTCAGCTTCCTGAAAACTAGGGTAACATTATGGAAATTACAATTTTCTAATATGTGATTGACCCTCTCCTGAATCGGTCAGTAATCATATTACAGCCTGCTGAAAAGTTCTCTAACTAGTGGAAAAATCTAGAAACATTGCAGTCGACCCGTCTTCGTAACAATATTTATTCGCTGAGAAAACCAGCTCTATTGTGACCGGTACTACAAGGCGCCAATTTAAATTCTTAATTATCTGTACAAAAAAACAAGTTGGACGAAAGACTCTTATATTTGACCCATTTAATATTTTCCAAGGGAGGTCATTATTGTATTATTATTAGTTTCTGTTTATTATCTTAAAGTCTTGATATCTTAATCATTATCTCGTTTTGTTTAGTAAAGGTATTAATTGCGCGTATCTATTTATCCAGTGTTTCAACGCACGAGTTAACCGCTGAGTGCGCGAGACACGCCACGAGGTTCATATGTTTCGTATTTGCTAAAACCTTGAATTTATTTGTTAATACACATATTAGACGATTACGTCTCAAAGATATTACTAACAAATATACATTTTAGGAAGATTTCGTAAACCGCCATAATTACGTTAACCTCAAATTTGAACTGACAGCAAAACAGCTCTGTCGCAATACAAATATTTTAATCGTCCTCAAACAAGTAATAAACACGACTCGTGCTCCACCACGATGTATACCAAAAATTGTTACGCCACGGCTATAAAACTGTTCAATCACCTTCCTAGAAGTTATAGATCTCTGCCAGGTAACGCTTTCAAGGGGAAGGTGATGAAATTTTTAAAGGCAGAGTGCCTTTATATCGTTGGCGAGTATTTGACCATAGATTTGACACCGATTGTAAATAATTTAACTTTGACATTATTTTATGTTCTTAATAAGACATTGTAAAAATGTATATGACATTTGCATGCTTATTTAAATCTGATTGTGCGGATATTTGTAATTGATCGATCTAACTACTGTACCACCATCTTGGCAAATAAACGATTATTATTGGTAAATCCAAGAATTTGCTTAATAAAATCCCTTTCAGGATGAAATCAAATCAAAATCAAAAGTTTTTATTTCAAATAGGCCTTTGCAGGCTCTTATGAAACGTCTAGTTGCACGGCTCCAAAAAGTGGGTCTCATGGAGAAGAACCGGCAAGAAACTCCATGGACACTCTTTTCAACAATGGTTTAGCTTACAAAGACTCGGTTACAATAGTAATAATCGGCTGAGAAGTTTATATAATGCAAGGTATACAGAGATTCTATACAATGCAAAAGAAAATTGAGTTTTTACTATTAGTGTAGAATGAGATACACACACTTGCACAGCGCAAGTTGCCAGGGAAGCCGCACATGCAGAGATGAATTAGCGCCATACATCTTTATCGTCAACATAGTCTTGGATTTTATAATACGCTTTTTAATTAGGATTCCTTTGATGACGTTTTTGAACTTTTTAGTCGTAAGATCAGTTACACACTTCGGTAGCCTGTTGTAGAATCTGACACAATTCCCGTAGTACGCTCTTTTCTTGAAGGACCGGAAGTCGAATTGGTTCAGAAACACTTCAGTGGGCAGCTGGTGCATAGAGGTAGTAGGTCTGCTAGTGATTTTGGCCAACGATTTGCCGAAGCGTGTCAGTAGGCGTTTCCTATATAAAATGTTGTCTGAAAACTAAACTGTAGGAGTTTTAGGATTGAATATTATATTATACTAGCTGCCCCCGCGAACTTCGTTTCTCCTTAATGTGGTTTTAGTCAGCCTTAATACCGTGACACGAAACAATAATTTCACTGTATTATCGTCACTATAATTTGAATTTGATTTACACGTCGGTCTAAGTAACACGTGGTTGGCTATGCTAACACCAAAAATTAAAAAAATTGAAATAATTGAATTTCACGATATTTCGTTTACTACAAAATAAATTTAATTTATAGTTTAGCCTCAAAATCACGTGGTAATCATGATATTGAATTGTAGCTTATATGACACGTTTGTCGATTTACCATAGCAGTGCCATCTATTGATTACTTACTCAATCCAGTCGAAAAGTATAGACATCTGTTAGAATCTTTTGGAGTTAACAGATAATTGTGACTGTCAATTAATTATAGACAAATAATTTGTAATAAAATAAAATTGCGACTATAATTAAAGATCTGAGCTATCCTATCTCTGAAGTTGGACCAGACTACTCACGATGTGACAATTTAATTTAAAATCGGTTAAGTAGTTTAGGGGTCCATCGCGGACAAAGATCGTGACAGGAGATTTATATGTATTGAGTGCATATTATGTAATGTAAATACCTATTGAAGTTCTATGCCTTTATTTTGTGACTGTACTTGTGTTATTTGTGTATTGACAACTATGGAATTTTAAATATTTTACGTTGTGATTAAAAAATATAGATTACTGTAGTTACTTTTGTGATCAAGAAAAAATATACACGTGACTGATAAATTTAAAGTTATAATACTCTATAGGTTATTTATTTATCAATACCATTGTTAAATCAGAAATACAAGATATTTAACAAATATAAGTAAATATAAAAGTTATAATTATAGGAGTTTCCTTTGATTGCGAAGAATATTCTTTTTTGTATATTTATGAGTAACGCACCTAAAATAAAAGGAAATATAATACAGATTGTACCTATATAAATAAATTTTACTTGACAATTCCTTTTTCCATACGACGGTTTGTGTCAATGACATAGCCGGAAACATTTATTTCTTAACGATTCTAGAGCTTGGCTAATATAGACAATAAATTAAGCTCTTTACTAATAAAAGTCTGATAATTATACGTATTATAAATAGATTGATTCGATATATATAACATTTATTATTATACACTTTCTAAAAAAAAATATTGCGAATTTCTTCAAAGAAGCTATTACCAAGCGTGAACGGATTATGTAAAAAATTAAATACATATATAAACAAACTGTTACAAATGTGTGGTTATATAATAAAAGTTGATAATTTAGAAATCAAGTTGCATTCACTGAATTACAAAACGGCGAGAGGTTCAAACATTCTAACTTTTAACAGTTTAGTTAGCAACTCATTTTGACGCACACCTTTTTAAATTAGCGTCGAACAATGTCAAATGTCAATAAAGCGCGCGAAGTTTAATCGACATACAAATATAGAACTTGACGAAGGAGGGTTAGTGTTGTGCTAATTATCACTATGAAGGTTTTATTTGCTTTGTTAATGGTGAGTCGAATTTGTTTTATGTCAAATAATTAAGAAACCTAAGGCCAAAATAAAGAAATGTAGTGTCGTTTTCTAGGTATTAATATTTATCTTATTTACATACAATATACAAAAATAAATATTTTACATATATAAATTTTTTCTTGTTCTATGATGCGGCCCCCGTCCGGGAGAAGGCCTTTTTTGGTAATCTACCATCTGTATAACGGGCTGCGTGCCCTGTCCATCTCCATTTGAGTTGTAGGGCATGTTGCTTAGCATCTATTATTTTTGTTTTACGGCAGATACTGTCACTTTTCTGTTTGTCACTTAGTTAAATTCAAATTGTTAGTTTAAATAGTTAAGTCATTATCTGTAGCTTAGTTAATTTGAAATATCCTGATACATAATCTGTAATAATACATCCATCCAGTCCCTACGGACTCAATCCAATAATGTATTTAGTAGTCCGCACTGACACGGCATCATATACATAACACCACAGGTGTTAGTTAAAACCTCAAAATTCTACGAAACGACACGACAGATTGTTATGAAATTTCACAAAATTTTTGGAATGATATGTCGGATTTTTACCGCTAAGTAATAAGAGTGATCTAAAAGTTTTATAAGAATAAAGATTAATAAGAATTATCCTACGACCGATTTAACGCAGATGACACCGCTGAGCACGCCCAAATAATAATTTTCATTTATATAAGATGCAATAATGCGTTTCGATACTATCGGACACCCTTTTTACGAGCAGGGCAGCAACGATTAATAACCACGTTGTTAACTGTGCTGCTCATCTATCTGCCCATAGACTCCTGCAACTACTCGACAGTTAATTACGGGCCCAAAAGGTGTTAAAGTATTCCACGGGGTGATGGCCTCTTTTTAAAGCCCTATAGCCACAGAGATTTGTCGTGCTCGCTGCAGTACAGAACATAACATAATAGTAGTATATTTTTAAAATAAGTTCACAAATTTTTGATGGTCACATAAGAATCGTTTCCCCTTATATAAAATAAAAGGGGAAGCCATCAAACGAACTTCACCGAACTGGATTATTTTAGTATTTGTTATTCTCATACACGACGACTACATGAAGAGAACCAACAGGCACACAGACAGAAGAAATAGAACGGTATAATAGCGGTAGCAGGAAGCGAATGGAAGAAGAGAGCAAGACAGAGATAGTTGGAAAAGCTGGAGAAGAACAATACCCGTGGTTAACAAGATATATGTATACCTACAACGAATCTAAGCTATATATTTTATTTTTAGCTAAGGAGCTGGTATGATTTGCTCGTGTTTCTTATTGATAAGAATTAAAGTTCGGATCAATACGACAAAATTTATTTAAATTTCTTAATGAATTAATGTCGTACGTTCTGCGTTTTTAAGCTACAGTTGTGTACATTTTTTTATAAATTGTGACCATCAGACTTAAAGGCAAACACAAGCAAATGATATAGTATACCTGTTTTTTTTTAATTTTTTTGGAGCCGTCAATGGACAAGGAAGGACCATGGTGGCAAAGGTGGTCCTTAATATTCCTTATCGTATAATTGTCGCTATTAAAAAGTCTATCACAAGCAAATCATATATATATATTTTGCTCATCAGCTATTTGTAATTATTGTCGGTGGCGGATGTACATACTCGTAAATTCAAGGTATAATAGACTGAAATTTTTGCCGCCTGTTCCGCCAACAATTTCGTTGACATTGCACGGAAAATAATTTTTGTATCTGATTTTTGAGCTCAAAATTTTACACAAACTATGCAGTTCGCTGCCTCCAACCAGTAGTAGAAATGATATGTATGGATATAGGAAAGATGGAAATATATTTTCTGCAATTTCATTATTTTCACTCGTACAAAGTGTAAGCTGAGGGCCTAGGGGTGGCAAGTTAGAGGGTAGAGGTGAGGTGAGGTGAGGTGAGAGGGTGGCAGGTTGATCTTCTGGAAAATATCAGACAACCGTTATTCAGAAATCTTTGTGATTTCTATGAGGTCAGAAAAAAAAACTGCCACCCTAGTCTCCAGCCTGCTGGTAAATCAGTCAATGATTGGGAATTACACGGGCCAGTATCATTAATGTCGTACAATAAAAACTTCAGTATATTTACAAATCTATTTGACTATACATAATATAATACGCATTTATGCTGACTCAGCCATTATATAAGTCTCAGCCTTGTCTGATTCAATCAATTACTTCGTTTCACAACTTTTTAGTTTATCTTTTAATCTTTAGATATCTTAATTCTTGGAATTGGTACTTGACATACTTATTTTTTATTTTAATTAATTGCCTTTTAATCATGAGCCTGAGATGATGATATTGTACTTCCAATGGGGCAGGCTAATTTTTATATAGTCACGCCTGTTTTCCAAAGGGGCAGGAACCACGGATCTCCACTTGCTACGGTTCAGATATACACTCGATAGAGAATTCACAGCGATATTGTGTATATGTTGTGTTTAATATTATATATTACTTCCCCCGCGAACTTATTTATCCTTACTGTGTAAGGAGTGTACCTTAATTAGCCTACCTTTAGTACATACCAACATGGAACATTTTGCTACCCCAGAAACTATTCGGTTTTCCAATATGAAAGCTTTTTAGGTTTTTCTGTGAATATTTCTCTATATAAACCTCAGAGTTCAAGTCATAATTTCTTAATTAACAAATAAAGTATAGAGGGGCTGAAGATTAAGGGTTATATGTATTTTTGTATGTTGCATCCTAAAAAAATGAAAATATTTTTTTTCAAGAAGAAATTTTTAATGTAGCCGATTCTCAGATTTACTGACTATGCATAAAAAACATCATAACTATCGGTCAAGCTGTTTCGGAGGTGTATGTGAACGAACAATGTGACACGAAAATTTTATGTATATAGAGATTAGATTTGATTTTTCCTCGACATTATCGTTTTGGCATAGTCTGTAAGGATAATGTATGTAATTCTGTTATTAAATGAATAAAAACCTCTCTCGCTTCGTCCACTTCCTTGTCCCTGTCCACATTCTTCTCTAGTCTTGAATTTGGTCCAGGTAGGTACGACAAGGCTACCCGATTTCCTTGACTATACCATACTTAAAAACGGATAAAAAGGAAACTAAAACAAATTTAAAAAGTTTGATCACCTTTAATACTGGCATTTTTCGCTGTATTGCGATACTTATTCGTTGAGCGAGGAACGCCCAACTCTGTGCTCTTGAACCCTACAACCCTCTACTCCAAACGGAGCAAAGTCAAGGTTGGCAAATATATTGAGTTTAAATCGTATTACTGAATAAGTTTCGCGTATTGTTACGCACAACGGTAGTCCATAATGAGCATCTAACTGCGGAAATTGAGTAAATAATACAAATTTTCGCGTAATCTTTGAACATTTTACGGATGTACGTAACCTTTTACGAGTGACCTGAAGCGCACTCGACAATTTGAAGTGGAAATTTAATTGAGTTTGACCTAGAATGTTTTTTAAACGAGTGGCTTTAGTGTGCGACACACAGAGGTCGTAAGTACGAATGTCGTGCATTGATGGACTTTTCTATCTGTGTCTCACTCCAACATCGATTCAACTTCTCTTAGTTAGTGGAGAGCTATCCATTCAAAGTTTTTACAATAACTTATCATTAACTCGTACTCATCTTTCTGCAGTACACGGTTGACTAAAAGCAAATATCCATTTTACACGCCTGATTCACGTTTGTGCTCGTCGTTAATTGTTCCTGTTATTTTTCTGTAATGTCGCTGTTGACCTTTACAGCTCAACTCGGGCTATTTTGCTGAGCTCAGCCGGAATAGGCGTTATCCCGCAAACTGCAGGGGCGTCTCCTGAGAGGCTCGGACCTCGGCTCAGGCCGCATGGTGGTCAATCGCTTGAAGGGTAGAACGGAAGCTAAAGGCCGTTCTTTACCCTAATGTAATCTGATGCCTTGTCGAAGTGACGTGTGGACTGGTCCTGTTAACAGATAGTGTCTCCTGTCTGAACTCCATGGAGACCTTTCGCCGAGTCGTTTTAACAACCTCATCATGATGTGTTTGCCCATTAAAGGGCATAATGAGTTTTTTTTGTTATTTATGTGTGTTCAGATGTAAGCTTTAAAATAAATACACAACTTTCTTTACTAAGTTACACAATGAGGAGTGGCTTAAACAATTCGTTATGCAAATTCAAAACAATGCGTCCACCTGTAGGTGTGTAGACATAAAAAGCAAAGTATTCGGCATTAACCTCTGACCTCACGAAGCGAATATTTCATAATGTCATTGTAAAGTTTAAGATATAATGATATTTAAATATAAAAAAAATGTTTTATTAATAATAAATTATGTATTAGGTTTCGATAAAACTTTTAAAATGTGCAATTTACCTAATTTAAATAATTATGACATAAGTAAACTTTAGTTATATTTATTGACAAACTTGTGCGTTTTACTTCCTAAAAGGCCGGCAACGCGCTGCGTACCTTCTGGCAGCCTCCTTAGGTGTTCATTAGGTGAGCCTCCTGCCCGCCTGTAAAAAATACACATTTTCCTTCCTCCTAAGCTAAAAGCACGGGGCTCGGGCCTATTTTTCAAACATCAAATTGTAACGATACAGACGTAATAATTATTTTAACGGCTAAATTATACAGATTTTTTTTAAATATATTTTTTTATTATCCATCAATAAATTATTATCTACAATATGTACTTGTATTGTTTATAAATTGCTAAATTATTCAAGAATTATTGAATGCCTAACAGCTAGCAATCCGGTTTCGATTTCGACAAATAAAAGACAATAGAATGTTAGGGAATTTATGAATCGCGCATTCGACTTTATTTTACTATGTTAAATATAAATCTCGTAAACGAATCGAGTAGAATCAACAAGGAGCATATTTTAGAAGACAACCTTACCTAGCGGCCCCGAGAGACGTTGTACTGTCTTCGTATAATAAATTAAAATTGCTTTATGATATACAACATTCTTTGTTTTTCTGGCGCGAATATAAATAGTTTTGTTGGTATTCCGACATGGGAACAGGCCATATGAATTTTCAAGATTAATGCCACAAACAATTAGCGACTGTAAATGTTTTACATGTATTTTATCATTATAATAACTCCGGTCGAAGCATTTGTTTATAACGATTTTCCTGTTTTTATTTCATAAGAACCTTCTTCCGCCAATAACAAATACACCAAAATAGGAATTAGCGAAATCGGTCCAGCCGTAGTCTCGTGGGGTGCTGTGCTACCCAAGTTTGCTCCAAGAACTGAGTTTGACCTATGGGGTATGACGGCGAAGCGCTAGGTTATTTGCGATACCAAAGGCAAGAACAAGTCTGTTGCACATATCCCCGTCATCAAAGACGTTGCACCTACTCACGCATACAATACTTATATGTTCGCAGAGTGAATCGCAATATCACAGTAGCAATATTGCATTTAAGATGTGTTTAATGTTTTTCTGGACATTATCATATTTTTAAGTCTTCTTCAAATTTATATAAATCTAAAACTTTAGATTTCCGAGGCGGGGGAGGGGAAAAAGAAAGATTTGTTAATGTCTAAAGAATTTGTCATTAAATAATAAATATGACGAAAATTAATACAAATTATAATTAATTTTGTAAGTTTATTTCTTCGATATTTACATTATTCGACGTGATTTCTATTGGCAATGTTGTGACTAAAGCATTATTATAGGTAAAATATGCAATATAAGTTCGTGTTTCAACATTATTTAAATAGGTATCTTGCAAAAATAGCATCTATTGTCGTTCTATTGTTTCTACGTTCGTACTTTCTCACTCTCTCTCACTCGGTCTTGAATTGAAGAGCGATTGGCTCTCTTCCTTTTCTTCGACAAAAACGCTGTACATCTTCATGACGTTACATCCGTAAAAAGTTACCCTCATGCACTTAAAGAAGTTTCACTTCAAAAATATACAATCGGTTAGGTTAAAATTTTCAACGATTTCTTGTAGCTAAAGATCGATCCATGGTCCTGGCACAGTATTGCATACGGGCCAAAGTCAAGGGAACACAGTTTTTATGGATTACCTTCAAGAATATTTTTGAAGGATGGTCATTGACTTAGGGACGTCTAACAATTTGATATTTTTATTATTAACTGTTTACTTTCCCTAATCTATATTTGCCTTAACAAACGACATGTTTTGGGCCTAAGACTGCAATAAAATAACAGAGAAATGGGAATTTATTTAGTAGTTTCGAGTGCTTTTTATCCATTAGCGACAGCACATGTTTCATAGATTTCAAATTATTCATAGATTTTAACTATTTCAGTTGACTGTAGTGACGCAATGCCAGGAAGAAGTGATATTACGAAACGATTTTGACAGTCCAGGTCCAGATGGAACCTACCGATGGGCGTTTCAGACAGGTAATAACTTTTTTTATAGCACAATCATAAACAAATGGGTTATAGATCAAAGAATACGTTAATAATAAACGACAATTATAAAGTATTTACAATTTTCTTAACCTACATAGTTACGCGCTTCCGAAAACTATACCCTTGAAATCCCATCTCATAACTCCTCCTATCTTGGCGATTCCTTTATGGTCTCTGCAGTGAGGCTATGGAATTCACTTCCCGTCCCTATTCGCTTAGCTCCTTCTCTATCTTCGTTTAAATTTCTTCTGTACAAACATTACCTGTCCATCGTATCCCTAACTTTCTTACTAACCACTAACTGACGTGAGACTGATCTTAAATTTTCGTGATTCATGTGCACTTTTTACTTTTCATGTATACTTTTTAAGTTTTCTTTTTGTTCCTGTTTAGTTTTGTATCAACAACTATGTATAATATGTATTTTTGTACTTCTTACCTTACCTTATCCAATTTAATACATTTTTTCTCTTCTCACAGTGGTTGCCTGGAAAAGATCGCACGAAAGCGTTAAGGCCGCCAGTTGCCTTCCTTTTAATTTAATTATGTTTACTTTTTATATTATTTGCAACAAAGTGTTAATAAATATAAAATTAAAACAAATTTATATAGTTTGATCCCTGTGACAGTACCTTTAATGCTGGCAACATTTCCTCGCTGTATTGCCATATTTATTCCTTGAGCCAGGAAAGCACCAGCTCTGGGGTCACCAGTACTATCTACCAGTCGCCAACTTAAACCTTTAATTAGCGCCTATGCGCTATAATATAATTATGATCTAGTTTGTACTAGCATTACTATTGCCACATATTGACAGGTATGTCTAACAGCCTATAGCAATAGTATATTTCATAATATATTACCGTAATCAGCACCGTTACAGAGCAGCCTTACTGAAGGCAAAATAACCAAGTGCAGTAGAATGGAGTAGGTCTCGATGCTCTATACAACAAATACCTATAATAACTATATAATAATGACGCCATCTAACATCAAAAATTTGGCGTAACTCAATCTTCCTTATACCATATCGGACACATGAATGGATGCCGAGATCTAAGAAACATTAATTGCAATTATTTCCTATTCACCTTCTAGATGGTGGTATATACCACGAGCAGCGAGGGTCTCTCCAGCCAGCTGCCTCAGGAGTACCAGCTCTGGTTGTAGAAGGGCAGTACCAGTACACCGCTCCAGATGCACAGGTTATTGACAATCCGATTTCAGACTCGTTGCTTTGTACACGATAACCGTTTTCGAGTCCTCGATTTGCGATTCGTATAGTTCTGTGCGATGGGTATACCACATATGAAACATGAGTTAGAGATTGAGATTGTAAGCGCTGCCTAAGTTTTCGATACAAAAGGATAAGTCAAAGTCAAATCATTTATTTCAATTTGGCCTATTAAAAATGCGCTCTTAAAAATTCATAATTACAAGTTAAAACTATTAAACATAAAAATGACTAGTTGCCCAAAAGGTCATATGGAGAATAATGGGCAAGAAACTCCATACTCTTTTAATATAGTTTTAACAATATTTTTTATACATTGATTTGATAATTATATAAGACCATGTACCTAGAATGGAAATAAAAACCTAAAATAAAAGCTTTATTCAGCCATTAAAAAATAGCTCTAGGTGACTTCATACTTCGCGCTCAATTTCACTCTAAGAGTAGAAGGAAGCACCATCTCGTGTACTTGAACACTGTAAATAAAATTGACCACCGTTAGCTTAGCATCTATAGCGACCTTCAATCTACTACTGGCTACTGAGAACCGCGCTAAAAAGTTAAGTTAAAGTTATTTTGACATATGTATATATAAAACTTATATTACTTATAACTATACCTTAGCCATTGGGACCTTCGGCCAGTCAGTCAGTGCTTAGACTGATTGAGGAGCCTCCCCTTAGGGCGGAGGAAGATCAGCCCCTATATATATATACAGTATTGGAAACCTTAGATCTCTGAACATCTTGATTCCCCATAAATGTGGGAGAAAATCCCCCAAGTTGGCATTACTGTACGTGTTGTGTGTTTCTACTTAATTCGTTTGAATACCCTTATAGCGATATTATAAAATAAGTCCAATGTAAAGATTTAAAATTTTATTTTACAGTTGATCCACGTATTCTACCGAGCAGATGAAAATGGATTCCAGCCAAAACTTATTAAGCAATGATAGATAACCGCCATTTTTTGCATCTGTGTAACTTTAGTTTGTTCTTTATGTCAAATGTCAAAATGAAAGTCTGTAACCGTTTGATTTCCATAAAAACCGGTTCATTATTATTTTGCTATGTGATAATTATCATTATTTAACTACAACCTGTATCGCGGTACATTGAATAAAAGTAATAAAAAACCTTCCAAGAGTATTTATAGGGAATATGGTTGTCCCTCCACAACTCAAAGACTACTTATCGAATGTTAATCTTGCAACTGTAATTAAAATCGAGCGATCGATCGAAGCTTTGTATGGCTTTTAGTTTTCAGGAAATTTGTGAACCAATAATTGCAAAATTTAGCACATATAGCTGGCAGGCTAAATTGAAATATAACATATATTGTACAATGTACCGCGATACAGGTTGTAGTTAAATAATGATAATTATCACATAGCAAAATAATAATGAACCGGGTTTTATAGTTCAAATATTGTCAAATTCCAACTATAGATCAGTTACAAATGCAGTTTTAAGCGCAATACCGTGGATAGATTGTCTTTAAATGATTTGATATAAAATGTATTTACATTATAAAATATATCTAATATTTTATTGAAATTGTATGGCAAAGTAATATTTCCGCTTGTGATGTCCATACAAATTGCATGGGAGAACGGGTTTGGGGCCCCAGTACAAAAAATAGCTATAATTGTTGTTAAGAAATAAATATATTAAGCATAGCTATTATTTCGTGTTAACTCACATAAGTAAAAAATTAAATCGATAAAAGTGTATTATTTAATCCCGTATCTATATATACTGTACTCACAGTGGTTGACTGGAAGAGATCGCTCGTAAGCGATAAGGCCGCCAGTTGCTCTCCTTTTGATTTAATTTTGTTAATTTTTTTTGTAGTGTAACGAAATGTAAATAAATAAAATAAATAATCCCATATTCCAACCTAAATTATGTTTATAACCTATTTATTTTAGAGGTTATAGTATAATATATATGTCGTATAATGACCACCAGAAAGCTAGGACTGACTATGTGAGGGAAACTTTTTTTTTAACATGATAGAAGATCATTTACATTCAAAGAAATTCGATTGTAATGACACCTACAATCCGAGACTCACTGCGATGTCGTCATACCCTGAAAAGCTCTCACGAAATTTCGGCTTCCCTTCTTTCTTCCCTCCGCAAATCAGTCAGTTAATTGCTCATTTTTGTTTATTAGGAAACTCAAAAACAGTTGACAATAAACAATGAACACAAGTACCATAAAAAACAATCTAAAATTAAAAAAATATTCATACAAAACACAGTTTAAGAAAGGAAGTTCATTCTATACACTGTTTAATAGAACGCAATAAAAAATCAATTAAAAATTATATAATTGTCTTTTACTTTCAGCAAATCGCCAATATACTATTGTATGTATGTAGTCTGTAGTCAATATCCGTACCCGATACATCTTCCTGTTCTGTGGTCTACGCCTACCGGTCAAATGCCAGTAGTTGTCAGAGTAAAGAGTTGTCTAAGACAAATTACTAATAGCTTCCTCTACAATTTTAATGTGTTTCTTAAGTTTTTTTTTGTGTTCACATAAAAAGTTAATAACAACTTACTTACTTTCTATGTAGTTAGCCAATTTAACTGTTGGTGTCCACTAAGAAACTAAAGTTTTATCAAGTTCTTTCGTATTTTACGTAGAAAAATAATAGAACTTGAAAAGTTATTTTAAATTGTTTGAGCTTTGTTGAGTCTCATTTGGCAAAAATAATTGTGTTTAATAAAATATCTTCTAACCTATGTACGGTTAAATTATAGAAATAAAATTATATGTTTTTGTTTTCAAAAGAAAATGATTGAATATGATGGTTTACAGACCATGCAATTCTACAAGAGTTTTAATAACTATTATATTTTAACATTCTTGATTTAAGGTCAAAGGGCAAAGATCAGCATACTTTTGTCTTCTTTTTTCAAATATAAATATGGTCATGTCAAAGTAGTTTAAATGCTGTCAAACTTATAAAATCAGTACTATATATAATACATACACTTAACTTTTATATATGTTACAAATTAAATAAAAAACTCCAAATGGCCTATATTGTAAAAATAAATATTGGTCTATTGGTGTGTTTTGCCATTTTATTAATATTTAGTGACTTTTAAGATAACCTTCGTTGTTTAATTTGCTTTTAAAACATATAAGAGATCTTTTTGTTAAAAATACATTTTTAGCTTTCTGCTTGTATTCTTGATTTTATGTTCTTTAAAACAAAGTCGGAGATCTGGAATATCATTTTTCTCTTTATATAATTCTCTACCATGCCTTTTGTTTTAACAATCCCAAATTATATTTTTCTATAAGATCTCATTTAGGTTTGTTAATTATTAGTGTAGGTTTTATTATTGTATAGGATAGAATATTGACCTCGTGTTTGCTTTTGTATAGTTCAATTATAATAATATCATTTTGCTGTACTAAATCGCTCACTCACACCTTGAAATCTCTTTGATATTTTGTCTTACCTTTCTCAATAGTACATCTTCCTTCCTAAATAAGCCTACTTGTTGTTTCCAAATGAAGGGTGTAGGAAAAGGACAAGGCAATAGAGGCAAAGAAATAGCAGTGCTGTCCTAGTGGCTTCAACATGCGACTCTCATCCCTGAGGTCGATCCCCGGCTGTGCACCAATGGATTTTCTTTCTATGTGCTCATTTAACACTCGCTCGAACGGTTAAGGAAAACATCGTGAGGAAACCGGTTTGCTGTAGACCCAAAAAGTCGACGGCGTGCATCAGGCACAGAAGGCTGATCACCTACTTGCCTATTAGCTTAACAAATGATCATGAAACAGATTCAGAGTTCTGAGGCCCAGACTTAAAAACTTTGAAGCGCCATTGATTTTTTACACTTTCGATGACGAAGATCCATTTTCCTGTGCTATATCTTCTCCTGGTTCAGCTCAATGTTTACTTTTTATTGTGTATTTTCTTTTATTTCTATTTTTAATTGGTTATTTTATGAGGACTCGTTATTCAACGTGCGTCTACCCGCAATTTCAATATTTTTTTATCGTCGATCTGCCATACTATTCCTAAAATAAGCGACATCATCTTCATTATATATCTTAGAGGTTTTAATTTTTTCGTTCCTAACTTCCTTTCCTCGTTTTAATAGCTCATTTTTTTTAATTTTTAGAAAAAATCCATTGTTTAGTTGTATAATTTTGTACCACTGAGATTTTCAAAACTACGCAACTGCATTTTTTCAAAATGACCTTCAAATGGTGTCTTATATAAGAGTGATTTTCTGATTTCTTTCTAGATCCGAATCTCTGCCAACGTTATAGTTCTTGAATAGTATTATGCAGTCTTTTTACATCCGAGTTAGATTTATGATGTTGAGACGTTGTTGTATAATCTCTAATATAATAAGTTTTAAACAGTTATTGAATTATAACACTACAAAACGATTGCTCACTATCATAAATAATTTTGTTTAGCGTAGCTATTCATGCGAAATTTTCAGAAGGTTTAACTGCAGCGTATTTTGAAAATGTTTCTATAATAAAGATGTCAGTGGATGAAGGTGATAAGTGCATTTTTTTAGATTTTGAGTAAATTGAAGTTAAAGTTTTACAACAATTTTCTTTAGTAAGTCGCTTAAATGATTAGTTATGGCTTAAATTTTAATGCAAAGTAGTGTTAATGATCTTAAATATTCAGGGTACGTTGATAATAAAACTCACAACAGTTTTATTATTCGATATGTTATTAAAAAAAACTGAACATAACTCCTTCCATGAACTAACTTAAACTATTTGTCCTTGCAGCTATTTAAAATTAGGTGCTAAGTACGAATATTAATAGACATGTTATATTTTTTTTATAAACATAACAAGCATCTTCACAAACTTAATCTATTATATTACTTTATCATACTTTTGATCATGCTTCAAATAAATAATACTAAAGTTGGCTAAAATTGTCTCAAAAAAATATCGATATTCCAGCTTCACGTTAGGTTAGGTTTTGAATTTTGTGATAAAAATTTGGTTATGATATGAAGTTTTCTTGACACGGTATTTGTCTGATGGGTCCTCATTATGACATATTCCTAGGTATAGACTGTGCAACTTGGTCACATTCAGTATCGGAGATAAATAGAGGTTTTTCATATTTTTGTTTCGTGAGTAATGTGTTTTTAGGTTAGTTTGGTTAAAGTTGATTGGTCCTTATTTGGTTAAAATAAAACTTCCTAATAATTCGTTGAGAAGAGGTGAAGATGGAATGTGGAATGTGTTTAATTTTTAAAAACTGTAGATTTATATACACAAGTTATCCTACACTGGCCACTAGTGGTAACATGTGGTACCAAGATGCGAAGGGTGCGTAGACGATAAAATCGAGGCGCGGCAAAAAGTTGTCCTTGAAAAGCGGCCACTTCGCTTCCGACCGCCGACCCGTGCGGACGTCTGCTCCAGTGCTCTCGTGTTTAAGTGTCTCAGTGTATATTTCTCGTGTTCGCTTTTACGTGCCGCGGAATATGCACACGCTCAGTTGGCCTTAAGGCCCCTTCTCCAAGTACGATGAAGCAAAGAGTTCGCCGCGAACATGGCCCGCGAGCCACCGATCGCTCCCGCTCTCGCGGTCGAGTTGTGCCTTCGCCGCAGTCGCCAACCGCAACTTTTGTGCCACGAATTACCGAACCACTACAAAGTGAATCCCGTGAAACAAGTGATCAAGTCCTGGAACCATGTAAGCCTCAGTGCAAAACAGTTACACAGGGCGCGCAGCTCTCGTCGCGGTATACTGGCACCGAGGTACCTGAGACCGCGTCCCCCCGCCTCTCTCGCCCCCGGACGTTGTCGCCTACGCTTACGCACTCAGTTAGCGGCACGCAAGAAGACCCCACCGACGCGTACAACCCAGAAGCGTTGCTCGCGTTCCTAAACAACGACCAACGCCCGCCGCAGCCTGTCTCACTTCGTGCCGGTTATGAAAGTGATGCGCTTTTCAATGCTCACACGCTTCGCGCACATGCTACGACGCCGGGACTTGCCAAAGTTATGTGTGAGTACCTCAAACAGACACACCAGTGTTTACACAGTAACAGCGAGTTACCCCTCAAAACAACCGCCTCGGGCGCCGACCACGACGCCCTTCTCAATACCAAACGAGGACAACATTCTCTGCGTCGCCCGCCACCTCCCAACTCGGACGAAGAAGACGTTGGCGTAACATCAAAAAGATTGTGTTCCACTAACTCTCCACCGCCCTCACAGTCGCAGCCGGCTCCATTTTCCCAGCGCGACCCACGCTGTCACCGAGTGCCTGAAACACCTGCGACCGATGCCAGCACGCCAGCCACGACACCTGCGCCCGCAGATGTTGAAATGCCGGATGCATCCAACTACGCGGCCGTTACAGCCGCGCCAACTGTGCCTACACTGCCGACAATGGGCGCCAAGGCTCCACCGAGGCCTAAATTTCCTCCACTCGTGGTGGAAAAGGGTGAGTATAGGGTAATTCAAAAATACCTTACCGAACTCGAGGCTCACGAAAACATCTCGTGGTTTTCGTACTCACTCCCGGCGGAACAAGATTTAAAGGTGGCCATCAGGGGCATTCCGGTCGACACGTCACCAGAGGACATCACCGCCGGCCTTCGTGACCTCGGCTTCGCGGCCGAATACGCACGCCCCATCCGCGCCCGCAAGGGTCGACCGGGTTGTATTTTCTACGCGCAGATCAGGCGCACCCCGGACCTCATCCCTGCAATATACAATGTAACGGAGCTTCTCTGCATGCCCGGCGTCACCGTGGAAGCATGGCGCGGAAGGAAGGGCCCCGCGCAATGCCACAGATGCCAATCGTTCCGGCACTCGTCGCACCAGTGTCACCGACCCATTGCTTGTGTAAAGTGCGCAGGCAGCCATCGCGCAGCCGAGTGCCCGCGCCCGAAGGAGGACCCCGCGACCTGCGCTCACTGTAAGGGTGCACACCCAGCCAACCACTCATCGTGCCCCGTACTCAGAGCAGAAAACTCCAACCGCCGCGCGGGAACATTCGCGCAAGCCGCTCGCCGGCCTCGATCATCACAAAGGTTGGCCCCCGCAGCGACTACTCACGCGGACATGTCTCATGGACTCATGCTGCCACACATACATAAGCACTTCACGCCGCGCCCTGAGCAATTTGGCTTCCGAGCGGAGCACTCGACTACACTCCAACTCACGAAGGTACTGCACGACTTCACCACAGCCCTAAACAAAAAATGTGCAGTAACGGCCGTGTTCCTAGACATGGAAAAGGCCTTCGACAAAACCTGGCACGCCGGGTTACTAGAAAAAGTGAAGACTCTGGAACTACCACGGAGGCTTAGAGCCCTGATATGCTCCTATCTCCGAAGCCGATCGTTCTTCGTCTCGGTCGAAGACGCCCGCTCCTCTCAACGCCCCATCGCAGCCGGAGTACCCCAAGGCAGTTGCCTAGCGCCGACACTCTACTGAATCTACACCGACGACATCCCCGCCACGGGAGGGGGCGTCGGTCGCCCTGTACGCAGACGACACCGCATATTACGGCAGCCTCCCTTCACAGGCGACACGCCACGACAAAGGTACAGAGGGCGCTGGACGCTCTCCCTCAGTGGTTGGACGACTGGAGGCTGGCCGTCAACGCAAATAAGACCCAGGCGATCAGCTTCCCGCCTGGCAAGAAACCACCACCTCTTCAGCTGCTTGGAGTCGAGATCCCATGGTCCACGGAGGCTAAATACCTAGGCATAACGCTAGACAGAGGCCTGCGCTTCAACGCGCACATCAACAAATCAACCGGGCGCGCAAAGGCCGCGGCCGCCCGCCTACGCCCTCTGTTCAGCTCTACAATGCCAACCCAGAGGAAAGTGGCCCTATACAAATCCTACGTACGCCCGCACTTAACGTACGCGTCTCCGGCCTGGTACGCACTCACCTCGGACACCCAGAAGAAGCGCCTACACGCCGTGCAAAACAAAACGCTGCGACGAATTGTCAACGCCCCGTACTAATCACCTACAGGATTCCCCCTCTAACGAAGCGTACCGGCAGGCGTATAACGCGGCCTCGGCGAGTTGTTCTTGTAGGTATTGAGGTGTTCCCAGTGTCTTGTTGTTGTCATTTTGATGTTTCAGGCTGTTGTCATTTTGATGTTTCAGGTTATTTGATGGTTCATGTAGTTCGCTCGCACTTGATGTGATTTGCTCGTTGCAGGTACTCGTGGTTGTATCAGTAGGCACATCTTGCTCGGCGATAGTGTAGGCAGGTTTGAGTCTGTCGATAGAGATATTCATTTCACGGTTAGGTAACTGCAGCGTGAATATCTTGCTGTCTCGTTTCAGCACGCGATAGGGTCCGTCGTGAGGTGCTTGTAATGGCTTCTTTACGGCGTCTACGCGTACGAATACGTATTCACATGTTTGCAGGTCGCGGTGAACGAATATGGGTTTTGTGTTGCTGTGTGGTTGACTCGGCATTGGTTGCAGGTTACGTATTGCGTCGCGCAATTGATCGATGTAGCCAGAGTCCATGATGACGTCATTGCGGGTCGTTGATAAGAAATCACCGGGTAAGCGTATGTTGCATCCATAGGTAAGTTGGGCGGCGCTTACGCCGGTGTCACTTCGCATAGCGGCGCGTAATCCGAGTAGGACGGTTGGTAGCTCGTTGATCCAGCTTCTTGCGGTCAGTAGTCTTGCTTTCAATGCGGCTTTAAGGACACGGTGCCATCGTTCGATGATACCGTTACACTGTGCGTGGTATGAAGTTGTACGCGTTTTTTCGATCCCGAGTAAGCGAGAAAGAGATGCAAATACTCTGCTTTCGAATTGGCGTCCTTGGTCCGTTGTTATTGTTACAAGACAACCGAAACGGGAAATCCAACCTTCGTATACCGCTTTGGCGACGTCTTCAGCTGATATTTCGCATAGTGGGTATGCTTCGGTCCATCTCGTTGCTCTGTCGATCATTGTCACGAGGTATCGATGACCGTGGCCGCGGTAGGTAGCGGACCAACGATATCAATGTGAACGTGTTCGAATCGTTCGGTTGGTGAAAAAGTTGATAATCGACTTGATGTGTGGCGTTGTATTTTGGCGCGCTGACACTGTAGGCATACTTTTGCCCACTTGCCGACGTCTGCGTTCATTGAGGGCCAAAAGTAACGTTGCGTAATTAATTTTCTCGTAGTCTTGATTCCAGGGTGGCTAACGTTATGTACTGCGTTGAATGCGGTACGTCGGTATTCTTCTGGTAGGTACGGACGTAACTGTGAGGCTGAAGTTTCGCAGTGTAATTTGATGTTTGAGACGGGCAGGTCGACTTTCTTGAAACATAAGTTGCTCTGTAGACTGAGTGTTTTAATGGTATCGCTATCGCGCTCTTGAGCTTCTGCAAGTAGATTGTAGTCGATCGGCGATGGATAGGTGATTGCTTCGACACGTGATCAGCCGCAGATGCATTTTGAGATCCACTGACGTGTCGTATCAGTGGTAAATTCGCTGATATAAAGTAGCTGTCGGGTGCGTCTCGGTGATTCGCTGTTTGTATTTGTTTTTGTGTAAGCGAAAGTTAGCGGCTTGTGGTCGGTGAATATTATTATTTCTCGTGCCTCGAACATTTTGCGGAAATGTTTGACAGCCATGTAGATGGCGAGTAGCTCTCGATCGTAGATACTGTAGCGAGTCTGTGCGTCGGTGAATTTCTTCGAGAAATAGCCGAGTGGTTGCCATGAGTTGTTGATAAATTGGTTGAGTGCGGCACCAGCTGTTTTGTCGCTAGTGTCGCTGAATATAGCAAGTGTCGCCTGGTGAGACGGATGAGCAAGTAAAGCGGCGTTTTTTATGCTCTCTTTACATGCTTCATAGGCTTGCGTTGATTCAGTGGTCCAGTCGATCTTAGTTTTGTCACGCTTCTTGACGTTGTGCTGGTAGGTATTTAACGGCGCTTGTACGGTGGCGGCATCTTTGATATTTTCACGGTAAAAGTTTATCATACCGAGAAAACGTCGCAGTTCTTCTACGGTTTGTGGTTTTGGAAAGTCTGTAATAGCTTGTACCTTCTCTTGGGGTGGCTGTATTCCTTCCGCTGTGACTTGGTGACCGAGGAATTTCACAGTTGGCTGGCCGAAAACACATTTTGATGGGTTAATGGTGATGCCGTATTCTTCTAGTCGCTGTAATACGATGCGTAGATGTTTTCGGTGCTCTTCCTCGTCGATTAATGCTATGAGTAGATCATCAACGAAAGGAAATACGAAGTCGAGTTCGCGCAGTACTTCGTGAATAAAGCGTTGGAAAGTCTGTCCGGCGTTCTTTAGACCAGGACACATGCGCGGAAACTCGAAAAGACCAAAAGGTGTGATGATGGCGGTTTTCTCCACATCTTGCTCGCTGACTGGCAGTTGTTGGTACGCGCGATTGAGGTCTAGTGTGGAGAAAATTTTCTTCCCTGCGAGTTGGTATGTGAAGTCACGTATGCGTAGTATGGGATACCGGTCGGGCTTGGTTATGGCGTTGAGCCTTCGGTAATCGCCACACACGCGTAGGTCTCCATTCTTCTTTGGCACGACGTGAAGAGGTAATGCCCAAGGGCTTTTGCTTGGTCGGCATAACCCTTGATCGATCATGTTTTGGAATTCCTTCCTGACCATTTCGTAACGATGCGGTGCAATGGGGCGTGGCTTGCAGTGAAGGGGCGGTCCATTTGTTTCAATGAAGTGTTCAACGGAATGTTTGGGACTAAGCTTCATTGAAGTGATTCTGGTTGTGCCTGGGAAATCTGCTAGAATGCTGTGGTAATTTTGCTCAATGTCAATACTACGAACTGTAGGTATGTCTGCAGTACTGAATTGAGCGTTTGTTACCAGCTTTGTTTTCCCGTCGATCAATCTTCGGTTTTTGACATCGACAATGAGGTGGTGGTGCTGCAAGAAATCTGCTCCCAGGATTGCCTTAGACACATCTGCTACGACGAATTTCCATGTGTATGGTCTTCGGAGGTTAAGATCAAGTTGGAGTGACTTCTCTCCGTATGTTGGAATGACCGTGTTGTTGGCGGCGTAGAGTTGAAATGGCAGTGGTTTGTCACGTGAGCCTTTAGTCTTTGGTAGCACGGAGATATTGGCTCGTGTCGACCAAAAAGCTAAGTTTCGTTACCCTGTCGGTAACGAAAAGGCGATGTGATAATTCGGTAACGCCGGTTCCCGCCGCGGCCAGCGTTACATTTAGTTTTCCGACTGGTTTACGGGCTTGAAACTGCATGGTGGTGCGCATTTCTTCGCGTCCATACCGTAGCGGTGATTGTAATAGCAGTACGGCATTGGAGATTTTTTCCGGCTTCGATCTTCCATCTGCTACTCTCGTCGGTTTACGTTTCGATTTGTTGATGCGTTCCGCGAGCGTGATTGTGAATGTGAATGGTGGCGAGAACGACTGTTGAGGTAGTTATCGCGCGGTTGTGCTCGTAGCTCGGCGACTTCCAAAAACAACCTTCAAGAAGGTTGTTTTTGAAGGTTGGTTTATTTCACCGATGAGGGTGTCGATGGTCTCTTGTTGTTCTGGAGGTGGTGGCGATGCTACAGGTGCGAAAGGCGTTGCGACGGCAGCGATGTGTTGCGACGGCGTGTGGACTTCCATCATTTTGTCCGCGAGCAAGGTCAGGTCGTCAAGCGTCGTTTTGATTTTAAACGCTTCGCTGACGGCTAGCACGGAACGAATGTGTGGCGGCAGATGCTCGAGCCACATCATTTTGATGGTGCTCTCGGGAAATTTGTCCTTGTTAAGCTGATTTCATCAGCTGGCTGGGTTTCTGGTCTCCAAGCTCAACTTGCGACAGTAGCTTCTACGTTTGTGCGCTGTTAGATTCTTCGTATAATGATATTAAACGGTCTTTAATGGCGTTGTAGTAATCTGCTTCCGGCGGCGAGCAAATGAGATCAGCGATGTTTTGAATGTCTTGCTTTTCAAGCTGTGCGATGACCATCTGGGCGAGCTTGGCCTGGCTTCGTTTCAGATCGGCAGTTGCTGCTTCGAAATTACAGAACCAGAGGAGCGGCTGGTCGCGTCAGAATGGTGGCACACGGAGCGACAGTGAAATACCGGAGACTTCTTGGCTCGACGGTTGTGATGAAACTTGACGCTCTGCACCGGAATTTTCTGTGTTCGACATCTTCAAAATTTTTTGGTGTTCTTCTCGGGGTCACCACTTTAGGGTCGTTTTGATTTAGGTTGATTGGTCCTTATTTGGTTAAAATAAAACGTCCTAATAATTCGTTGAGAAGAGGTGAAGATGGAATGTGGAATGTGTTTAATTTTTAAAAACTGTAGATTTATATACAAAAGTTAGTGTAGGCACTAGTGGCCAGTGTAGGACTTAACTTTTGTCTCTAATCAAGTGTTGGAGCTGCAAGGAAAGATCCTTGATTACTTTTATAATGAGATCAATTTTTTGCGATCAATCTGATAAATACTGCACAAATCTAACTTGCATATTTTTGTCGTAATTCCATGCTATTTACTTGGTACTTGTAGGAAGCAGATTTATGCATTCTAGCATTACAGCGTTTATTCGCTACAGGCATACTCTTATTGCTGCTGAATAAAAGGGCATTCTTATTATTGATGTCCAGGGAATAATAGCAGTTTCAAATAGGATGCCGATCTTCAATGGAAAAGTTATTTGAGCCTGCGATTCTCGTGACACAAAATCCCTTCCTCAATCTATTTCTTCGAAACTATCTCTACTTTGTAAGATACATATTCCTCTCCTTTTCCTCTAGCTGTGGCTGCATAAATTTTCTTCCAAGTTTGTTCATTCCTCGGCCAATTTTTGTATTTATTTTGCTTTGGTGGAAATACTTGCGCTTTTTTAGGATAATCTTTTCCTCTAAATCCATGCATGCGGTCCACTAGTGGAGAGAATAACGGCGCTTACCTGCCGGTCAGCATATTTATTGTTAGGTTCATGCTCACTAATGCCACAAAAGCTAGTGCTAACGGGGCGTTCAGGAATGTAAATGATATCACTACCGATAGGAAAATCTTCATTTTAATTCTGCAATGGAGATACATCCTCCAAGACTGCGTATAACTTTTTGTTTCGGAAAGAATCAAAAAAAATCTATATCTTCTTCTAGGGTATATTCTCTATTACATCGGAAATTTCATCATCTACAGAGACAGGAGCTTTCGCAAGACGGCCAATATAATTTGTGCCTTGACCGCTAGTGGATGGTTCACCGATTACATAACTTGATAAATTCAGCGATTACATTACACATTGTCAATTATGTTTTTTAAAAAATATTTTACACTGTGTCGAACAGACACAAATCGACAATAGAGGGATATAGAATCAAATGCAGCTAAGTGCACGTTTTGTCGAAATTTATCTATGAATGCAGAAAAAAAATCTTCGAATTGTCTATAGTTCCCACTATTTTGTTGTTATCAAACCCAGCTTAATTCACTAGAAAAACCTGTTTCAAAACAGGCATCAGGTTCAAAATCAGCTTAAAAACTTCATGTCAACATTAAATGCAGCCTAAATTGAAATGGACCAATCATAGTGCTGCAATGGCGCTCAATTCAAAATGGCGCCGCTAAGAGTTTTGATATGAGACGTGCTGCAGTTTTTAATGATTTTAAACAGTCTTTCAAGTGTTTTGTGCTTAAATTAAACTAAAAATAGTTTTTATATCTGCAATGGAACATAATGTGACACCAGTGACATCAAACAATGCACGAAAAAAAGTAAAACATCCAGATAAATGGAAGCGTTATGTTGAGAAACAAGAACGGTAAGTTTAGTGATGTGCACTACCTATGCACCATCAATTTCCTAGTGAGAGTGCCATGCTGTTGCTTTCGGGTTTCAGCTAAACGGGCAGGCACGACCGGGGCAGTACCACTGTCTCACAGAAAACCGGCGTGAAGTGATGCAATAGGTTCATCTTATTGTACTCGCGTTTCGTGCGGTGAGTGAGACTCCCGGAGCCCATTCCCCCCCATATGAAGATGCAGTTTAATCAGAGATTACCCCAGGGGGGTACCACATGTTACCGCTGTGGAGAATCCCCCTCTGAGCGTCCATCATCGGAACAATCAGTATTCGATGGTGGATGCACAGGCTGCCCTTTGTATTCTGGGGTGGGCAAAAACTGCGCAAAAAACTTTAGGTTTCGATCTCGGGGCACACGGAAGAATTTACTCTAATCTGGAAAAAAAGGAGGCTCTAATCTTAACGCGGTTCACTTTCACCTCGAAACTGCGAAGCCGGCCTTATTCTTCCTTAATGAGACTTAGATATCCTCCCCGGCTGATACTTCTCCTTGTTCTCCAAAATAATGGAATCCATTATTAATGGCCAGCTCTTGAGGTAAAGGCTAAATTAGCCTCCAAAAAGCTTGGTGTGCTCAGCAAGGCGAGACGGTACTTCACTCCGGGCCACCGCTTGCAACTCTATAAAGCGCAAATACGGCCCCACATGGAATACTGTTCTCACCTCTGGGCGGGGGCTCCCCAGCACCAGCTCCTTCCACTTGACCGTATCCAACGAAGAGCGGTTCGATGCTTTGGCGTTGCGTAGAGATGTGGGGTCACTCTGCATCTTCTACCGCATTTACCATGGAGAGTGTTCAGAGGAGTTGTTCGGATTAATACCTGCAGCTGAGTTTCGTCATCGGACGTCGAGGCAGAATACAAAATTCCACCCGTGTCACCTCGACGTCCGCCGTTCCACGACTGAGCGTTTTTCAAGGCAATTTTTGCCGCGCACCACCGCTATGTGGAACTAGCTGCCCACTGAAGTATTTCCGAACCAATTCGACTTAGGGTCCTTCAAGAAAAGAGCGTACAAATTCTTAAAAGGCCGGCAACGCACTCGCGAGCCCTCTGGCATTGAGAGTGTCCATGGGCGGCGGTATCACTTAACATCAGGTGAGCCTCCTGCCCATTTGCCCCCTATTTTATAAAAAAAAATCATTCGATGTAATATTATTTTTAATTATATTAATTTTTAATAGCTTTGCTGTCACACGCTCGCTCGAACTGACCGCGCCTCTTTCGTGACTAAAAAAGTAATTCTTACACTTACTGAACGCAAATAATCAGTAATGTACTACGACGTTATATTACACCTTAGTCTATTCTACTACCAATTAACATTGAAGGTTAATAAATTAGATTGGTTTTCTCACAATTCCCAACTTCCAACCTATACTACAGGAGCGGTCTTTAATATCTGGTATTATCGTGTCAGGCATCAGTAATGGCGTCCAGTTCGAACTATCACATTAGTGTGCCGAAACTGCAAGGGCGTGAAAATTACAGTGAATGGTGTTTCGCAGCAGAAAATTTCCTTGTCTTAGAGGGAATGGTTGGGTGTATCAAACCTGAGCCCAACGTTGCTGCAGCAGCTGCAGACGATGCGAGAACAAAAGCGAAGTTGATTCTAACAATTGACCCGGCTCTTTATGTTCATATAAAGAATGTAGCAACATCGAAAGAATTGTGGGATAAATTGAAGATGTTATTCGATGACTCGGGATTTACAAGAAAAATAAGTCTTCTGAGGAATTTAATATCTATTCGATTAGAAAATTGCACTTCGATGACGTCATATGTAACACAAATTGTTGAAGCTGGTCAGAAATTACAAGGTACGGGTTTTGTCATAAATGATGAGTGGATCGGATCTATCATGTTGGCTGGATTATCTGAAAAATATATGCCCATGATAATGGCAATCGAGCATTCCGGCATGATAATCACAACCGACGCCATTAAAGGGAAATTGATGGACATGGAACCGGAAGACAGTGATGCCAACAATGCGTTTGCTTGTTTCCGCAAGAATCAAAAATCAAAGAGTGTAAAGAATACACAGTCTATGGTCAAGAAAGATGGTGAGAATGAACGAATGTCGACATCTGTCAAAGAAAAACAACACGTCAAATGTTATAATTGTAAACAACATGGCCACTACCGTAATCAATGCACATATAAAGTGTATTTTTGCAGAATATTTGACAAGAGTGACTGGTATGTCGACTCTGGGGCAAGTTCGCATTTGACAAGCAATAAAGATTGGATGGTCGACGAATGTTATTCTGGGTTCACCAAGGAAATCATGGTTGCTAACCAGAATAAAATCCCAGTGTTGTGTTGTGGAAACGTAAACATAACAACATCAACTAAAGGATGTGACTTTAACATAACTGTTGAAAAAGTGTTGTGTGTGCCCAAATTATCTACCAACTTTTTGTCAGTAAGCCAACTGATAAGGCAGGGTAACAAGGTGTATTTTACAAGCGATGAATGCGAGATATTTAATAAACAGGACACTCTAGTAGCGACTGCATCACTTATAAATGGAGTTTATAAACTAAATACTTCATCTTGTTTGGTGGCAGCAACAGCAGAGTCTCCAGAAGTTTGGCATCGTAGATTGGGACATGTCAACAGTGATAACATGAATAAAATGCAGGATGCTGTGGAGGGGGTCAAATTAACTGAGAAGGCCGACATCAACAAGTCCAACTGTATAGTGTGCTGTGAAGGAAAGCAAAGTTGGTTGCCCTTCGATAATAAAGGGAACAGGAGTACTAAGCTATTGGAAATAGTACACAGTGATATATATGGCCCAATGGAGAATGTATCGCTAGGAGGATCAAGGTACTTTCTCATTTTTGTTGATGATCACAGCAGCATGACATATGTTTATTTTTTAAAAGGTAAAAATGAGACTTTACAATATTTTAAAGAATATAAAGCAAGAGTTGGGAATTCAACGTCAAATAAAATAAAAATACTTAGAAGTGATAATGGCACAGAGTTCTGTAACAGAGATTTTGATAATTATTTGAAGAAAATGGGTATAATTCAAGAACCAATCCCTACACTCCTGAGCAAAACGGGCTTTGTGAACGTATGAATAGGACTCTGATCGAGAAAGCAAGATGCCTTTTATTTGCAAGATTAGGCAAGGAATTTTGGGCTGAAGCCATTAACACAGCAGTCTATTTACAAAATAGAATTGTAAAAAGTGGATTGAACCACTGTACACCGTACAAGTTGTGGACAGGAGGCAAACCCAACCTCAGTCATTTAAGGATTTTTGGTATTACTGTCATGAGACATATACCCAAGGAGAGAAGACGTAAGTGGGACAAGATATCCGAACAATGCATACTTGTTGGTTACCCTGAGGATGGCAAAGGGTATAGGTTATACAATCCTTCAACAAAGGCTATTCTAACCAGTCCAGATGTTGCCTTCATAAATGAAAAGTTATCTCATCAAGAAAATATGATTGAAATGGAAGTGGTAGAAGACAAAACAGCAGAAAATAGTCCACATACATCTTCAGTGGGACAGGTGTCAGACCATGATGGTGAGGATTCATTCATTTCAAGAATGACATGGATGAAACCTATGTACCAGAGGAGGAGTCCATGACATCTGAGGAAGAGCAGCAACCAGAAACCACATCAAAGTCATAACGGGTGAGACAAAAACCAGAAAGGTTTGGATATATGTGCACAGAACAGTGTAATGAATATTTTAGTGATGAACTGACATTAGAAGAAGCACTAAGGGGACCAGAGAAGGAGCAATGGGAACAGGCAGTGAAAGAAGAGCTGAAAAGCTTCGAAGACAATAAAGCGTGGGAAGTTGGCAATATAGTTAAGTGCAAGTGGGTTCTAAAAAAAAAGTGTGATAGTGTAAATAATTTTCGCTATCGAGTCAGACTTGTGGCTAAAGGGTGTAGTCAAAAATATGGTGTGGACTATAGTGAAACATTTTCTCCAGTAGTATGGCATACAACACTTAGGTTATTATCCGCATTATCAGTGCAGTTCAACCTAGAAGTAATACATCTTGATATGAAAACTGATTTCTTAAATGGAGATCTGTCTGAGGTTTAGGTTATGTCTGTCCAAATAATAAAGTTTTAAAATTGACCAAAGCTATATATGGTCTCAAACAGGCATCTCGTGCATGGCATAAGAAAGTGGATGGTTGCATGTTAGCTAATGGTTATATTAAGTCCCAAATAGAGCCATGTTTATATACAAAATTTGCTGACAGCAGTAAAACCATTGTGACATTATATGTCGATGATTTCTTTGTATTCTCAAATGATAGAAATGAAACTAGTAATCTTAAGAATATGTTGAATAAGATTTTTGTATTAAAAGACTTGGGAATTGTAAAGGAATGTCTTGGCATGTCAGTTTGAATATGAAAATGTCACTGTGAATACTCCAATGGAGGTCAACTTAAAATGTAAGAAGGAAAATGATTGTAGTAATCAAAATCCCTATCAGCAGCTTATCGGGAGCCTAATGTATTTAGTTGTGCTCACACGACCCGATATAGCTTATGCAGTGTCATATTTAAGTCAATTCAATAATTGCAATACTGAACAACAATGGGTTTATGCCAAAAGAATTTTAAGGTATTTGAAAGAGACAAAAGATTTAGGTTTGAAATATAGTAAGGGCAAAAATGCAAACATTGAAGGTTATGTTGATGCAGACTGGTGCAGTGATGTTAATGATAGGAAATCATATTCGGGATTTTGTTATACTTTGTCTGGGTCTGTTATATCTTGGAGTTGTAGTAAGCAAAAATGTATTACACTTTCTAGTACCGAATCTGAATATGTATCCATATCAGAAGCCTGCAAAGAGGCAGTTTATTTGAGAAATTTACAATTTGAACTTACTAAAAGTATGTATAAGATCATTTTATATAATGATAGTATGAGCGCACAGAAATTGTTGTTAAACCCTGTATTCCATAATAAAACGAAGCATATTGATGTCAGATATCATTATTGTAGAGAATTAATTAATGAAAACGTAAGTGTTAATTATCTATGTACATCAAATATCCCTGCAGATTTGTTTACAGAAAGTTTCGCTGCTGTAAAACATTATAAACATTTGACTTTAGGAATTGTAAAATTGTAATTGTTTCTTTTGTTTATATAGTGTCTATATTTTGAGTGGGAGTATTATAAATAGCAAAATATAGATGTACCTACTACTAGCGACCTCTTGTACCAAAGTGTCATCAAATGTTGTCTATGTGATTTTTACTTTTGTCTTTAGAAAATAAAGTTCTGTTCTTTTCTGGTACTCGCTCAGTCACGTTGTTTCATTACATTATAACATGAAAGACTTATTTGACTTTCATCGGGCGTTTTATAAAAAAAAGGAGAAATTGTATCAAGACGCTATTATTTTAAAATGTTGCCATGGAAAATCTGTCAAACAAAGCAATGTTACAAGAAAAGCTCGGGAATTCTCTATTAAGTACCACATATACGCAAATAAGAAACTTCTTCCAGTTTGTCAAATGACATTTTTGGAGAGTCTAAATATAACAAAATACCGAGTGCAATTTGTCGTGGGAAATTATTTCCGTGAGGGATCTGGTCCAGTTGAGAAAAGAGGTGGAAATCATAAAGATCATTTATATGAACAGAAAAGGCAAGCTATCAAAGCATACCTAAATACACTGAAATGTACAGAGGCGCACTATTGTCGCGGCAGTAGCTGTGCACGACGATATTTGCCAAGTGATTTGAGCATAAATAAACTATATAAAATGTTCATTGCGGCTACTGGAGAAACAACGGTAAAAAAGTTATACTTTCGAAAAATATTTAACTGTCAAAATTGAAAAGGAAGAAACAAAACGAAAAGACTTGCAAATACAGCAAAGGGTGCATCGCCTCAGGGCTAATGCATTTTTCTGTATGCTCAAGGAAAAATATGAAGGAATGAAAACGTTTTCATTCGACTGTCAGAAAAATCTTCCTCTTCCGAAGGTTTCTGACCAAATGAGCTATTACAGCAGGCAGATGTATCTGTATAATGCAAATGTTGTGGAGGGTAGTTCTAAGTATCCTCTGACAAAAAAAAACGTGTTTTCCTATATTTGGACAGAAGATATTCACGCTAAAGTATCTAATGAAATAGCATCTGTGATGTACGACCGCCTAAACAAAACGAATTTGACGAACATCACGCGCATTCGGTTGGTTGCCGTTGGGTGAAAATAAGAATGCCATTATGCTTGGAATGGATTCTATCAAAACCGCAAATAATATCAATAGAGCTCGTTTTTCCCGTAACAGGGCATTCCTTTATGCCAGCCGATCGCGTTTTTGGTAACATCGAAAAACAATTGAGAAAGAAGGAAGTCATTATATCACCAGAAGAATATTCTTTGAAGTTCTTGATTGGAAAACTGCAGTACAAGAAGTAATGAAAATCCCTGGCAATCTTCCATTTAAAGTAACTTTAAGTAAAAGATTCGTAATGAAGCGGTCAAAAATGCGTTGATAAAAGGGGAACTTTATTACAAATCCGATTCGGCCAAATGCCAAAATGTATGCAAATACAATAAAAACATCTCAGACATTAACCCCACCAAAATTAACTCTGGTCTGGTAGTCGTAAAATCGGCTAAACTGCAGGATGTCGATAAGTTGCTGCAAAAGCACTTTGGTTTGGACTGGAAAACGCTGCCGCTCGCATCGCGTATACACATTTTTCGTAATAATGGCTGTACTAAATATACATTCTGAAGGTTTAATATCACTTGTTGAGGAAAAACCTGTTATACTGACCTGAAATATTGATAATATTATATTTTCACCTTGTTCAATGAACATTAATACTGAAGAATATAATAAAAGATTCAGGAGTTTGGTTACAAACTATCCTTCATCAAGCATGCCTGTGTAACAACTTTATGAACCTGCAAATCCTCATGCAATTGAATGGGATCATTCCTACAGCAAAGAAGGTACAGAGGAGAAGTTGCTGCGTATGCTTAATCAATAAGTCCAGCACAAGTTGCTGCTATTGAGATTGAGACTCGTGGCCAGGCTCAAAATAATATGTGGAGCAAGCATCGTGAAGTGAGGATCACTGCAAGCAAATTCCACACAATATGTCACCTCAGAAGTTCTAACCAAGAAAGCTACGCTTGTCAGTTTTTGTGCCAGCAGAAGTTTACCTCAAGATCTACAAATCATGGAATAATTCATGAAAAAGTGGCCCTTCAACAATATATGGAGGAAACAAATTTACAGGTCTTCGAATGTGGCTTGTTCATTTCAAGTGAACGTCCATATTTAGGTGCATCACCTGATGCATCTAAATCATCATCCATCATGATGGTGGCATCCTTGGTGATGAGACCATAACAGAAGTCAAATGTCCATATAGCAGCAGATTGCAGAAAATCACTAGTGTAACTGTGCCATATTTAGTATGTCATGATGGAATTTAAAATTGAAAAAAGGGTCTCCATGCTACTATCGAATTCAAGGGCAGACTGTACTGGCAGAAAATATTGAATTGAAACAAACCAGCGCCGCCTGTGTCAAAACATGGCAGTTTTCTTCCCCATTTAAGACTCGAAGTTGTTTCAAACATCGATTATACATCGATGTTTTATTTTCGATGCATCGAAAAACTAAATATTTAGCTATTGTTACGAGCTAGGGGATCGGATAGAAAATGCCGTAGATTTATTTCTTGGTAAATCAATGAGGAATTTATGGGCACACATTATTCGCAAAAATGCACTTATTACACACAGAAACAATCAATAATTACTTCACTTATGCACACTTTATCACTTTATTCGCACTTTATCGCTTCGGTGTTTATCTCTTGATATCGCATTCGAAACTAAAGTTACTGGTTGCGTTTCGGCTCGCTTATATGTCCCTCGGAATAATCTTGTACAATATTCGAGAAGTCTCTAGGCGGGATAGCTACTGAGTAGCGATTGCACCATTCGAGAACGTCCCTACTCTTTGTCTCTTTCGCACATTGCTTCATCCTTGTCGTACGGCGTTCTAGAGTGCTCAGCCTAGCTTCGAGTGGGTTCCAACCTTCCCTCTCTCTCGCGTATCATTTCGTCGTTGTCCCACACCTAGAAAATTCTGTCTAGAATATTCCTTCATCAAAGGGGTATAACTAGGCCTGAAATCGGGTCTCCTGAACACTGCACCACTCGACTACACATATTCTAAAACTGACTGAAATTTTTTCAGCTTCCTGAAAACTAGGGTAACATTATGGAAATTACAATTTTCTAATATGTGATTGACCCTCTCCTGAAACGGTCAGAAATCACATTTCAGACTGCTGAAAAATTCTCTAAGTAGTGGAAAATCTAGAAACATTGAAAACGACCCGTCTTCGTAACACTATTTTAAAAATAAATGTAAAAGTAATAAAGTTATTTTAATAGATGCTTGCTTTTTATTTATTAACTTCGTTATATTACAATATAAAAATTGAACATAATTAAATGAAAAGGAAGGCAACTGGCGGCCTTATCGCTTATACTTTTTATTTCTAAACCACATCCATATTTAACTTATAGAAAACATCCATGTATTTGATGTTTGTTTATACTATCAGCAAAAATACCACCATCGCTAAACCTTCCCATTGAACCTACATCTACCATATTTATTCTACGGGTAGCGTAATTATAACTGTAGCTGTAGTTGTACAAGTCTTGCAAACTACTGACCATACGCCAGCTCTATATTCTCCGTTGTGTCCTTAGGAGACACGCAACCTCTCCACATAGAACAGATACACCTCAAAAAAGGACCCAACATAATATAATAAGCTACACAATTTGCAAGACTATCTTTGCACGTTATCAATTAAACAATCGCTCAGCTTATCTCTATAATAGTTTAAATAAAACCCTTAGCTTGCATAATCTTACATACCACAAATGTAAAACAACTTTAAACCATTGGCTTGGTACACTCAACTACAACAAAATAGAAACATTGTTAAATCCTCTAATATAATTTTTTCCTTAATCCATCTTTTCATGCAACACGCGCACACATTTGTTTCGTCTTTCAGAAACACATTACGTAGTCATCATAATATATTCATATATTTGTTTATTTTTATTTATTTATTTTTATTTTTTTTAAACCAATTGTGTTGGTTGATGAAACTTTGTAAATTTAAAGAAGAGCGAAGCTTCCCTGTCACAGGTCTGACTTACTAGGCCTCAATCTGAATTCTATTGTACATATAGCTAAACAAATAAAGAATTTTGAATTTTGTAATAATAGCTGTGTTTATTTCAACTAACAGTAAACAACTGTTTGGTTTTTGTTTTTGCATTATTAATGAACATTACCTTTTTTATAAAATGGGCAATTATACATCTAAAGAAATTAAAACCAGGACCCAGGCCCACGTAACTACGTTGCAAGAGAGTGTAGAAAACAAACTGAATACATTAGGAATTGTAAAAGTAGTTATCACGATACTACTTGTCATCGTGGTTCTGTATGGAATAGGAACTGCAGAGCCAAAACGCAAAATTGGTTGAGGAGACAAGTGTTGCACGTTGCGCAACCGATACACGTGCAACAACTACCCTCTACCTATCATAGTGTAATTGTATTTTTTATGTGTAATGTGAATGTTTAAAAAATGTTTATTATATAATATGTGCAATGAATTACGAATTCGACAGCCCGGACTCCCAAAAAAAACCAATAATTATATAACTACTTTATTAATTAACTTATAATTAGTTTACAAAAACTACATCCGTTATCGATGCTAGATACGAATATAATGCTAACATATTTTATTGAATTATAATTAATAAAATGCGGTGAATGTTGAAACAGCAGAATGATTCCTCGAAGCCGGCACATTGATCATACACGTGCCGCGACGTCAGCGATCTTCTTTAGGGTACCGTATGTAATTCCTCCATCCTCAGAACAGCAACTATTTGAGCACTTTGAGGGAAAAAGTTGCTGGTACTCCAGGGTTTTCAGAACAATCAGGAACAGCATATATAGGGTTGCTTCTTGGTTCTCCTTCTGGTGTAATAAGGTTCTTTCGTAGGTATCGTCGGAGAATATAGACAAGGAAAATTATAACTATACCAGATACAAGTGCATAGAGAGGCAACGTTGTATGGTATAGTGAAGAATCAAAGCGGGCAAGACGTATGGGATTCTGTAGCATAATTCTATTTTCCAGGTGATGTAATTTATCGAGATTTAAAGAATTTAGAGTAATATGTGGAATCTCATCATTTTGAATTTCAGTGAAATTACTTTGTATCTCGGTAATCTTCAGCGGCTGTCCCTTGACTTCATCTTCACTATTGGTTATCTTAAAGATATCTGTTCGTAGTGAACATTCATGGGGAATGGTTGCTAGGTAGCTGCCAGATAAAGATACATATTCGCGCCGTTCACATCGAAGTTCGACTTTCGTAGGCTTTGGGAAGACAATAGTATAGTGTCTATCATCTAGTTGTTCCATAGCTTGTCTTGTGATGGAGACTTCAGTGGGGCTACATGATTTATCTAAAGATTGATGAATGATGATACTCTGGATACAATCTGCGTGCTCTCGTGGCTGATAATAATTTGAACTTTCCTCACAGAGAAGGTATTCGCCAATCTTCGGGCATTCGGTTTGCAAGTACATGAAAAATTTCCCATTGGTTGCTATGAAAGGATGTATAGGTATAAAGGTCTGGCGGAATTTATTAGGAACAATGGAAAGCCTAAATAAGTCGTAACTATCTTTAGATATTATAGGAATTCTAAAAATTATAACAATTCTCTTACCTATAAAATAACTACCTGGTTTTATAAGATTATAATATTCTCTCAAATCAATATCTAAAATTTCATTATTACTATATATTTCTCTTAATCTACTAATCATATATTCTAAGTTATCTATGCTTATCATACTATGATGCGTGCTCGCTGCACGTATAAATCCTAAGATATTCTCTATTCTGATTAACTCTAAATATAAATCATCTGTATTTTCAGTAATAATATCTAATAATTGAGCGAATTTAGCAAACTTAGCTTCCAAAAAATAATGCTTATCCACAACTAATCGCAATGTTTCATTAATTTTAATTTGGTTTTCAGCTAAATTACTAATAAGTTGCGAATATTGGCTCGTCCAATTTTTATTAATACTGATATGGTTATTTAACTCCGAAACTAATTTATTTTCATTTGCTTCTAACAATTGTATAGCTTTATTAAATCTTTCAGCATCTGCATGATCCAAGTTTCCTGTAAGACCTTTAATTAGTGATCCTAATCCATTAATAAGTCCTCTTTTTACCCTAGAAGGTTCCAAAGTTTTTAATTGAGAATCTATTTTTGACAATTTAGTATAAAGATAATCAATCTGAATTTCATATATAGGCAAAGTAGTATTGTCTAGTTGAATTTTAAAATAGTCTAACTGTTCATTTATAGAATTAATACGATTTTCTAGTTCCGAAAGTTCTAAATATTGTATAAAGGTATGATAATGGGATATTAACTTAGCTTGACCAAGTTTAAAAGGTAAAAGTCCAGGTCCATTGTCAAGAGTCTCAAGTTTTATGTCTGCTGCCTTCGTCATTGTCAGTATCAGTATTAGTCGGTACCTGTAACAATTTCGATGACTTTGGTACTCGTTTCAAACGACATTTAGCAATAGGTCCCTTTTTCTTCGAAGTGTAAATGTGTATGGGAAGGTCTGCAAGGACTGTGTCGTGAGTGTATCGCGGTGCTAACTTCTGTCTACTAGCTAGGGGGTTCTTAATAAAAACTTGCTGATCGGGTACATATTCAGTTTCTGGCTCACGATTTTTATTTCTATTAGTCATTAAATTCGTACGGTCAATAGTTGTAGCTTCATTAATTATTTCATATACTGTCTTCATTTGGTCTCTATGCGTTATAATGTACTGTTGCATAAGGTGTTCGGCTAAATTAAGATCTAAAGGGTCTCTAGGATCAAAATGACCTCTAATTATATCGTGTGGTCTACATTTGGTGAAACTATGTACTGAACTGTTATAAGCTAGGATTGCATAAGGTATTTGATTTATTGCAGGCTCATCTTTATTTTTCAGGTGAAGGATACGAAGGTGCTCTAGTAAGGAGGAATGGAATCTTTCAATAATTCCGTTGTCATTAGGCGAATGAGCTAGTGTTCTATGATGATTAATTTTATGTAGCCTAACAAATTCTGCAAAGAGTTGATTAGTGAACTCAGTCCCGTTATCTGTCACAATAGTCAAAGGTAGTCCATGATGAGTGCTGAAATTTAATAGACCTTGGATGATACTTATAGCTGTACCATCTCGTAAGTGGTATGCTTGGCCGTATTTTGAGAAGGAATCTACAAAGGTAAGGTATTTTTCAGCTTGCGCTGTGAATAGGTCCATATGAACTATCTCAAAGGGCTTTGTTGCAGGTGGTACTATGTTAAACTGTGGTCTAATTGGGTTTCTATCATATTTAGTCTGTCCGCAAATTGTACATTCATTTATGTATTTAGTAATTTCTTCCCTCATTTTAGGCCAGTAATAACGACGTGACAAGGCTAAATAACATTCATTGATGCCTCTATGGTTAGTTTTTCCTTCATGATAGTGTTTAATTATTTCTTGCTGCCGTAAGTACTCCTTAACATCTTCTAGCTCGGTTTTTACTAAAACCAGATGCATAGAATTACATTTAAAGTTATTTTGTAAAATTGGAATTAACGAATACATACCTAATGGTGGAGTTATTTTAATGGCAGTCTTTATTTTAGGATTGATGAATTCTTTTACTGCATTTATAACGTCTTGTTCTAATGAAGATTCTGAAACTTGTATATGTGTACGTGTGTGAGTATCAAAAGGTTTAGTTACATGCGGTCTTCTTTTAATGTCACCTACTATAGTCAAGCAAACCTGTCTATGGAATTTGTTCAGAGGTTCATCTGTGATGGGTATTTCAAGAATAGGATTTTCAGCGGATGTATGTGCTGTTGCAGTAGTAGATCCTGGTGGTTCAGGTCTTACAGACACATCTATACCACATTCTTTGAGAAGTGATTCTATTTCCTCATTATTAATTTGTACACGGGATAAAGCGTCAGCGTTAGTATTAAACTTTCCTTTTTTATAAATCACAGTATAGTCAAATTCACTCAATTTTAGTCGCCATCGTGTCAGTCTCGAGTTCGGTTCCTTCAAATTCATAATCCACTGGAGTGGTTTATGGTCAGTTATAATTTTGAATTTCCTACCAAACAAATAGGGTCTAAAATACTTAGTTGCCCATACTATTGCCAAAAGTTCTTTCTCAATTGTACTGTAATTTGATTCACTATCACTTAATGTTCTAGAAGCATAGCAGATCGGTTTGTCATAGCCTACTGTGCCTTGTGAGAGTACTGCTCCTAAAGCTACGTTGGAGGCGTCTGTTGTCAGAATGAACTCTTTATTGAAGTCAGGATATTGTAGTATAGGATCGTTAGTTAATAAGGATTTGCATTTCTCAAAACATTTTATATATTCAGAATCTAAAGTTATTTTGTTAGTCTTTTTAAGACATTTTGTCATTGGTTTCGTCAGTCGTGCAAAATCAGGTATGAATTTCCTATAATAACCTAATAGTCCTAAAAATTGTTTAATTTCTTTTGTTGTTTTAGGTAAAGGATACTTTTCTATGGCTCTAATTTTATCAGGATTCGGTTTAATACCTTCATTACTGATAATATGACCAAGGTAAGCTGTTTCAAGTTTCAAAAATTCAGATTTGTCCATCTGGATCTTGAAATTGGAGTCTCTCAATCTATCAAATACTTTTTCTAAATTAATTATGTGTTCTTGCAAAGATGTACTAAAGACTATGATGTCATCAAGATACACTAGACATATCTCATTTTGTAAACCCTTAAGGATGTTATCCATTACACGCTGAAATGTCGAAGGTGAATTCTTAAGTCCCATTGGCATACGTAGAAATTCAAAATGACCGTGTTCTACGTTAAATGCGGTCTTCGATATGTCTTCGGGATTCATTTCGACTTGGTAAAAGCCAGATGCAAGGTCAAGAGTCGTGAAATACTGACATCTACCTAATTTATCTAAAACGTCCGTGATATTTGGTATTGGGTATTTATCGTCAATAGTCTTGTCATTTAACTTTCTAAAGTCCACTACAAGTCGCCATTTCTGTCTACCAGAAGCATCAGCTTTCTTTGGGACTACCCAAATGGGTGAGCTCCAAGCAGAGTCAGAGGGTCGTATGATACCTTGTTCAAGCATTTTACCTATCTGTTCCCTAACTTCTTGACGGTGTACAAAAGGATATCGATAACTTTTGGTGTATACTGGGGTTTCGTCATAAGTCCTAATGCTATGTTTGATTTTATTAGTGAAAGTTAGTGGTTCACCTTCAATGTAAAATATGTCAGCGTAGCGCTTGCAAAGAGTTTCTAAATTTACTCGTTCTTCGCTATTCAAATGGTCAGTTCTAAGTCTGTCTAAAACTTGGTTTACTCTGTCTGAGTCTGGTTCACTGTAAGAACTTTCAAAGTTAAATAAGTCGAGTTGTAATGGTCTGTCAATTGGAATAACTGTGTCTTCGTCCGTCATGTTTTCGACTTCTACTATACCAGTCTGATCAGTCACATTAGTAATACATTCATGGATAATACAATTACTTATTAATTGTTCTGGTATAAATACGTCACCATCGTCATTATGTATCGGAATACCAACTAAACGAGATGATTTTGCTGGTATTATTTGATCTTTGTATTTCTTACATTGATAACGTAGTAAAGGAATTTTTGCATTCTCAGTAATTAATACATCATCTCTGAAATCAATTCTACAATTTTCTAACAAATCTAACCCTATTAAACCATCAAAATAATTATGAAATTTATAGATAAATAGTTTAATATTTTTACAATCATTAAATTCAGAAAAACTAGGAATAGATATTGAATGTTCATGAATGCTTGTTACTCTAGAATTAGTTACTTCAAAAGGATCATAAGTTTTCGGAATATTATGAAAATACTTATCCACTGCTTCAGGGCTTATAAATGATTGATTTGCTCCTGTATCAATAAGAAATTTTAATGGTGGATTATTAATTTTAATGTAAGGTAATTCTTTTTTTGACTGTATATTTAACTCTATTCTGGTGCGGATTTTTGTTGGCTCTGTTGAAAATCCTGACCTTTTTTACCATTGGAATGTTTCGGTTGAATATCTCTACTGGTTTTACTAGTACTAGGTATGTCATAGCGAACATCCTCTACTGGTGGTAAGTCTCGAAGTTCATAGTACTCATTATAGTCATAGTCACAATTAACGTATTGGTCATTATAGTCATTATAGTCATAATCAGTGTTACAATAATTATAGTCAACATAATTATTATCGTATTCATAGTCATCATAATCATAAAATTCATTAAAATTAATTTCTCTGGACTTAAAGTAATTCGATGGAGGAGGATTGCCAAATTTCTGCCAATCATGACCAGGAATTTTAGGTGGTAATGGTTTTGTCACAAAATGACTCACCCCACTCATAGGCTTAGGGCCAGAACTATTTTGTGAAGGATATCTGTAAGGTATCCTAAAACCACTGTTATGGCTAGGCAACGGTGCTCGGAAAATTTGCTGAGTACGTGTTGGATGCATAGGCATGCGCTGATGATTATTAAATTGAGGATTAAAATTAGGTTTTTGCCAACCTGGTACTGGTAAAAATTTAGAAGGATTAAAATTATTATTTATAGGAGGAAATCTAGGCTGTGTAAGTTGTTGGTGTGAGTTGTGTGGTGTCAATGATGATGATGGTTTTCTTAGATCTGTTGCTAAATTATTTCGCTGTTGCAAATACATGACATTAAGTTCATCTTGAACAAATTCCAAAGCCTTCTCAACTGTTTCAGGTCTCATACATCTTATACGGGACCCGAGAGGATCTTTTAAACCTCTTACAAATGCTTGTAAAGTTAACTTACGATATAAAACTCTTTTAGCTTCTATAGTTGTCTCTAATGTCTCGTGTAACGATACATAAGACATTATAGTGCTAAAAAGATTTTGGCATTTGTCATAAAATTCCTGCGGAGTCTCGCTAGATTGTGTCGCTAATGCTAAGTCATTGTAAAGAGCGGTCTCATCCCTTTGGTCAGAAAAATTATTAATTAATGTATTCCTAATTCCTAACCAATTTTCAGGAATTCCGTTTGAGTTTATTGTACGAGCTGCTGGACCAGTAATTTTGTTTAAGATGCCATTGATAACACATAAATTCGATAATTCATATCCTAACTCATCTTTCACGCATTGAATTACGATCTGATCACAAATTCTAATAAATCTAGGAAGAATATGTGGGTTCCCATCAAATTCAGGAACTGGGCGAAGGGCCTTATACACTGTATCAGGATCCATTTTATATTCTAAATTACTTAAATTTAACTTTAAACTTTGAGGGCAATTCAAGCTCTCAGGAAAATTATTTAAACCTACTGAAGGGCGATTCGAGCCTTCACTTAATTGACGATTCAAGTCTTCACTTAATTGACGATTCAAGTCTACTAAACTACCCCTACGAATTTTATGCCTGGAGGACACAGGACTATTTTTCATAGGATGGAAAATTGTGACGAGGAGAAAGCAACACTGATGGAAAAATGATTCAATGTACTCACATAACTCGTCGACTTCCCTGGTTTTCTTTGAGTTGCACTGAAGTTTGAGTACGCCCCGGCTGCTTCTTAGAGATCTTTGATGCTTCGGTGAACGCTTGAGAGCGACAGCTAGAACGACCGCGCGCGGTGTCGAATCTAGACCCCGGATATCTTCTTTATAACGATCGTAGTAGCCCCGAAACTATCCTACCGACTGCGCCAATTACGAATTCGACAGCCCGGACTCCCAAAAAAAACCAATAATTATATAACTACTTTATTAATTAACTTATAATTAGTTTACAAAAACTACATCCGTTATCGATGCTAGATACGAATATAATGCTAACATATTTTATTGAATTATAATTAATAAAATGCGGTGAATGTTGAAACAGCAGAATGATTCCTCGAAGCCGGCACATTGATCATACACGTGCCGCGACGTCAGCGATCTTCTTTAGGGTACCGTATGTAATTAATGTGTAAACAAAAAGTAATTGTCAATTGTCTCCGGGCCCCGTTGCGCATAGGCGGGTGTTAATCAATAAATAACGGACATGTAATTACACGTTTAATTTAATCCTGGCCCACAAGGAATCTAAGAGGAAAAAGTTGAGAGACAACCACTGGGACGGATTAAAAAGGAAGAATGTCACCAGAAGTGGACAGTGGTAAACAAATCCGTGATTGGAAGTATGAAAAGGTAATGGAATTTTTGATCCCATATATGCAGAATAGAGACGGGACTGGAAATTATACCTCACGAATAAATACAAATGAACAGGAAACAAATTCATTGGAAAATAATGTAACCGATGAGTTGTCAAAACATCATCAAGCTTTCGATCTTAAATTATCGTGATTTATGTGTCTTTTTTTAATGTATCATCTTTTAAGTTTAGTTTTTGTCTTAATAACTGTGTATAACATGTATTTTTGCACTACTTGCCTATCTTATGTAATTTAATACATTTTTTTCTTTACTCACAGTGGTTGCCTGGAAGAGTTCGCTCGAAAGCGATAAGGCCGCCAGTTGCCCTCCTTTTGGTTTAATTATGTTCCATTTTTATTTACTGTAGTGTAACGAAGTGTTAATAAATAAATAAAACAAGCTCTCCAGAAGATCGTCCATATGTACAACATTCGCCGTCACCGACATTGATGTCACTCGCCATGTCCATGCCAGACACTTGAGCATCTCATCCTTGGCATGAAGAAATACACCAAGAAAATTGGATGAACTAAGTAATTAACTTTTACAGCACCATGCAAACCGTGAAAGAATACGCCAAGAAAAACTAGAAATACAATCATTGATAGAGAAAAATAATACTCTTGAGGAAGTGGATAGTTTTTTTCTGTCGAAATCAAAAAGTGTAAAATAACATTCTACACTTCACTATATGCAGCTTCAGGCTAAACGTAAAATGTTCAATGTTCCTCTAGAATTGGACCTACAAAACTTATAGTATAACACAAATGAAAATAATTGGTATTCTCCTGGTTACACTTCAGCACCGGGTCCAAGTTCGATACCGGGTCCTAGCTCAACACAGGCACCGGGACCTAGGTCAACATAGGCAGCGGGTCCTAATACATCACAGACACCGGCTCCAAGTTCGACACAGGCATCTGATCCAAGCTTGGAAGATACGCAAGTGAAGCCACCCAAGTTAGGATCGGTGTCAGTCACAAAGTCACAACAATATCGGGTCCGCATATTGAAGTGTAAAACGTTCGACATCTGTGTTAAACAAAAAACCTTACTTCGTAGTCTTTTTCTGTAAGATAATTAGTTGCCAAACATTGAATAAGTGCTAATTAGTGAACAACAGCGTAATCATATTGTATTTCTACAGAGTTCGTGAGTAAATGGAAATTTTGTAACTTTGGTGATTGTCAGTAAAACAGTAATTCAAAACAATTAGCCACAACTCGTAACAAACGTTTCTTGAACATTTCCTAAGTGTTATTGAAAACGAATTAAGGATTTAGTGGTGACATCTATTTGACATTTTTGAATTGTTGGGTACACGTATATGGGTACAATTATTTTTAAAGTTATACTGCATATTAATGTATTGTAAAATTGCACAATTGAATGTTATTAAATCTAAATTGGGGGTAGTGCGTGTAGCAACCGTCAACACAAGCTCCGTCTTACAGATGTTATTATAAATATAATCAGTGAATAATATAGTGCAAATTTATGTTTGAAAAACGTAAATCGATACAAACTAACGACCTACAAAATGTTTAGTGCATAAACTTCGAACAAATAGTTAAAAAACAACATTTTCTGGAACGTAATGAGTGAGTGACTCAGCCACGGACCAACCTGCTAATATTAACTTTTCTATAATTTGTGAAGTCGGAAGTGTAAAAAAAAGAGACTAAAGTGAGGTATATTTATTGTGGAACGTTGATTAACATATTTTGCTGTGAAAGTGTATACGTGACTGATAGCATATTTCAATTTATTAGGCATCACGCCAAAAGTCACTTGCAAAACTAAATATATAGAAGAAATTCAACTAATAGCGCATACTTCTAGTTGGCCGCTTCCGAAAGTCGATGACGCTCAATCAACGGAACATAGATCAAATCAAGGAACAACATACTCATATTGTGTCGAATTTGTTTTTTATTTTTTATATTCTACTTTCGATTCGGAGTAAAAGAACAGATAGAATGGAAGAAATAAAGAGTATATTGCAATCAATGCAAGAGGCAATCAACCAACAAAATCTCGATATGCAGGATATGAAGGAAGATATTAAAGAGACAATTAATCGAAGCATAAATGAAAAGTTTAGAGAGTTGGAAAACCAAAACAAAATCTTAGAAGAAAAACTTGAAATGCAAACAAGTAAAATAAACCAACTAGAGCGAAACTCGCGACGAAAAAACCTGCTTATTTTTGGCGTCGAGTAAGAAGAAAACAGCTACTGGGACCTAGAAAAAAGCGTTGTGGGAATAATCGATAAATGTTTGAACATTAAATGCGACAAAAACAGCATCGAATACATAAGAAGACTAGGAAAAAAGGGGGAGAAGACGAGACCCATAGTTAACACACTAGCAACGATGGGATTAAAAATAAAAATACTTAAACAAAACAAAAAATTTGAATCAACACCGTATTATGTTAAAGAAGATTTTTCTCTAGAAATTTTAAATAAATGCAAGGAGTTGCATATAGTAGTCAACACAGAACGAGAAAAAGGAAGACTAGTGATTCTAAAATATGATAAAATTATTTTCTTAAAGAATCAAAACAATGACGCTGAAAGGTCAAGACCAGGGAAAAAGAAGAGAAACCAGTCATCGTCACCAGAGACGTAAGAAGACAACCGCGACACAAATAAAATTAGAAAAGCAGGGAAAAAATTAAATAAAAACAACCACATTGATAACTACTTGACAAAAACAACAAATTCAAAACGTCTCGCTCTAGAAGCTACAGCATCTCTAAAAATCACAGAATAACAATTACAAGCGCCCCCTCCACCTCTCCCAACACGGCTAGTCACCGCGGGAGAAAAAGACTACAACCCTTCAACTTGCCAAAAACTATACTATGCGAGCAAACACGCGCGACGCGTAAACGCGAACGTCGTTGTCGTCGTTGTCGTTGCGTAAAGACTCGACGCGCACCCGTGCCGCGGGAGACACGGTGCGGCGGGGAGAATTTATTTGTGCGACAAAAGTATCGTATAGACGTGGCTTAACACGGCCAATACGGATGACGAGTCGTAATCGAACATATATTCGAACGGATCGTTCGGCCGCTCGGCGGCCTCGCGAAACCGTCAATTGCACGCGCGACAGAGATGCGGCGCTACGACCGGAGTCGCAGCGATCGCCGCTCGTCACGCGAACAGTGTGGCTTTTTGTTTTTATGCAGCCGGCCCTCAGACAGGAGTGGTCCTGGATATTTCTCCACGGACCGCAATGTGCGTTCGAAATGTCGATGTTCAAATGTGTCCTGCAGTTTACACTATGACGCGCAGTTAACTGCGTTCTTCATCGACCCGCGAGCCAAGTGATCCACCGTTCAGGGTAATCGTTTTGTTTTTGTGTGTTTTTGTATGAGAAAATATAAAAGGTGCGAAAAAATTAAAAAAAAAATTGAAAATAATACTTATCATTAACGTGTACGACAAATGAAAAGAAAATCTCTTTTATTTGCGTGGTGTACACAAAAATTAAAATATTATTTCAAAGTATCAATAGGCGAGAGCGAACGCTAATCAAAGCGTGTCGCAACGCACACGTCGCGAATCGACGAGAGAGAGTCAACCGTCTCGGATTCGATTTTGATTCGTATCATTCACGTGTTTTTGTATTTTTTCTTTTTTTGCGTCTTTGACAACAACAAAACAAAAAGAAAAAACCAACGTTAATGATCCTTCCGCAGGTTCCCCTACGGAAACCTTGTTACGACTTTTACTTCCTCTAAATGATCAAGTTTGGTCAACTTCCCAGCAACGCCGACGGCCGTGAGGCCACCGCGTGTCGGTCCGAAGACCTCACTAAATCATTCAATCGGTAGTAGCGACGGGCGGTGTGTACAAAGGGCAGGGACGTAATCAACGCGAGCTTATGACTCGCGCTTACTAGGAATTCCTCGTTTATGGGGGATAATTGCAAACCCCAATCCCCAGCACGAAGGAGTTTCAACGGGTTGCCCGGGCCTCTAGGCCAGGGAGAACATGTTGATTCCTTCAGTGTAGCGCGCGTGCGGCCCAGGACATCTAAGGGCATCACAGACCTGTTATTGCTCAATCTCGTGCGGCTCTAAGCCGCCGGTCCCTCTAAGAAGAATTTTAATACGTCGCCAGTGAGTTGCGCTCCCCGAGAGTCGCGCACACCTTGAATGACGACGCCTATTTAGCAGGCTAGAGTCTCGTTCGTTACCGGAATTAACCAGACAAATCGCTCCACCAACTAAGAACGGCCATGCACCACCACCCACCGAATCAAGAAAGAGCTGTTAATCTGTCAATCCTTCCGGTGTCCGGGCCTGGTGAGATTTCCCGTGTTGAGTCAAATTAAGCCGCAGGCTCCACTCCTGGTGGTGCCCTTCCGTCAATTCCTTTAAGTTTCAGCTTTGCAACCATACTCCCCCCGGAGTCCAAAATCTTTGGTTTCCCGGAAGCTGCCCGCCGAGCCATTGTAGTAACGTCGGCGGATCGCTAGATGACATATTTACGGTTAGAACTAGGGCGGTATCTAATCGCCTTCGAACCTCTAACTTTCGTTCTTGATTGATGAAAACACCTTTGGCACGTGTCGAATACGCTCGGCGCCCTGCGTTGAGGTGTGCCTAGAAGCGTATTCTTTTAACATCACAGATAACACCGGGGGAGATGGTTCCAAATCTTGGTCGATTGGTAACGTCACCATCCGGTCTGCGAACGCGGTGCTATAATATAATTTTATAATATATTATATAAAATATGAGGAGTATGTATATTCTTTGTTGTTTTGTGTTGACAAGAGAGATATAAAATGTACTATACACCACACACACAGAGCTGGGAAGATCTCGGCGGTCTCGCATTCGAAAATCGAATTTGATATAATTTCCTCCTAAATCCATACCCATCCATGCGCGAATATATGTATATAATATTCTCCCTTCGCACAAACACAAAAACAAGAACACATTCTCGTCGTTCGTCTAATATAACAAGCGTCGATCGAACATCAGACGAACGACGCGCGGCAACGAGAACGAGTTGACGCTGTGCGTGCGACTGTTTCACTCCACATCTATACCGAGAGCAATAGTCCGCGTCGGCATTGGAGCGGACGTCGAATGTTTCTCGTAGAGCGAGCGAGAGACGATTTTTCATTTTATTATGTGTATTGGCGTGCAGTAGTACTAGTACTACTACTGCACGCCAATACATAGTACTGGTAGTAGTAGTAAAAAAATATTATTATTTATTTTATTTTCTTTTTTTTCATAGATATTTGTATTGATAGATATGTTTCTCGTAGAAGCTCGCAGCACACGCTCAGAGAAATGGCAATGTGGTTTATTTGAAAAAAAATTATTAATAATATGTATGTATAATTTATTAATATTATGTATGTATAATTTATTAATATTATGTATGTATAATTTATTAATATTATGTATGTATAATTTATTAATATTATGTATGTATAATTTATTAATATTATGTATGTACAATTTATTAATAGTATGTATGTATAATTTATTAATAGTATGTATGTATAATTTATTAATAATATGTATGTATAATTTATTAATAACATTTTATGATAATATATCGAGTGCTGACCTGTCCACTATGTCCACGTCTTTTCCCGACGGCGCGAAAGCGGCGGCAAGGCGTACCCTTGAGTGGTACGGTGAATCGACCGCCACATCATCGTCCGGGTACATGACCGCCAAAACTCCAGACATCGCTTCCTCTATGTTCGTAGCAAATCCCTGCGATAGCTTCATACCGTTTACTACTCCCAAGGCACACGCCCGCTAGCGAGCCGGTACGCCATTCCCCAGGGATCTTCATTCCTAGAGTCGGAAATTCTTCTGTAATGCTCGGTTTCAGCATTCCGCGATGCCTTCCGATACCTAGTGCGGGCAAGATGAAAGCGTTTTCGCGCACTCTCTTCGCACAGGCCGCCCGCGCGCCGGGCCTGTTGCCACTCCCGACGTAATTTATAATGCTGCCTGCGGAGGCCGTCCAGTTCACCCGACCACCACTCATAGCCCCCATGCCGTTTAGGCTTCACCACCCCCAAACATTTCTCCGCCGAAGTCACGATAGCGGAAGTAAACGCCGAACAAATAGCCTGAGCAGGAGCGTTAAACGTTATCCTGCCCACGCGCAGCGTTAAGTCCGAGCGGAACCGTTCCCAATCCACCCCGCGGTCACGAAACCTTATCGGCTCCGTGCCCTGTTCGCTGCTACGCGCCTGATGCAGTTGTCCCGAGGAACTAGCTGACCCGAGATGGATCACAAACGTAATCAGGCGGTGGTCACTCGTGCTGAGATCGGCGTGCACGGTCCATCCGTCGATCCGAACTCCTCTCGTTCCCAGAGTCGCGTCAATGTTGGGAGCTCCCATTCGGTGAACTAAAGGTGTCCGGTTGGCCTTGGACGTTGTGGACCAGGAGACCCCACGACAGCACGAAACTCTCCATAGCCGTCCTACGCTGCTCTGCCAGTCTGCCTCTTCCTTCGCACTGGTCCTCGCGACTGTACCACAGCTGAGAGTGGGTGTTTGTATCGACACGTATGACCACGCATTTTCCTCGAAGTGTTTCCAGCACTCGTTCCAAGTGCTCCAAGTGTGGGGCTATCTCATCCCTGTACTGGAAGACCGCCGACACCACGTACACGGTGTTTTCCCCTCCTCCGAGCTGTGCCACCAAACAGTGAGACGTGCACAAGTTGTGGAGTACGAGCACTGCCAGATCGTCTCTCAGCACGACGATTTCCGCCATTGGGGCCACATCGTGCTGGTACAGGCCCGGCAGCCTAGCTGCCGGGTATTGTTCTTGTACCAGACAGACGCTGAGGTTCAGATTCTTCGCGAGAGCCGGCTGCTCCTTGGTGGCCATCGCCGACCCTTGCAGGTTTATTTGTCCGACCGAGATGTCCGTCTTGTCTCCTCGTGAACCGCTTATCGACCTATAATCCATAATTGGTTCTTTCTAACGATCGCTTTTCCGCCGCTTGTCTCGCCGAGCATTGGACCGAAGCGGTTCGGTGATCCTCCGACGGCTTCCCTACTTTTTTGCAAGTGGCGCACCTCCGGAAGGTGTTTTTGCACGCTTTATGCGTGTAGCCATCCTCGCCACAGTTCCCGCAGGTGTCCACCGTTGCCCTGCAGAAGCGTGCCGCGTGCCCGTAGCCCTGGCACTTCCCGCAGCAGGTAGCGTCAGCGTAATCGCGCACGACATGACGCTCCCACTCTATATAAACACCAGCTTGTCTCGCCAAGCTGGGCTACACCGCAGCACCACCGTGGTGCACGCTCCTCCTCGCGCGCTCTTCTTGAAGGCCACGTCGACCTCCTCCTTTCTCCACTCCTGTTGACCCGCAAAGTTCTGCATGCGCAACGCCCTCAGGAAAGCGCCCGAGTCGACTCTAGCGCCGTCAACCGCAACGAGAGGGGCCCTCTGTTTCGGAACCTGCACCCGCAAATTGTCCGGTACCGCGCGCCTGATCTTGTCCGCGTCTCCCCTGCTTGCTGCCTGGACAATCACGCCTGCGTTCCCTATCTTGCGCACCTGCGCAATTCCGACGCCCAAGGTCTGGGGGTCCAACGCCTTTTTTAACGCCGCTTTGGTTTGGTCCGCAGTCTTGAGCTCTTCCGATTTCTCCGCCGCTGGGTAGAATACCAGCACCGTTCCCGCTGATGACGGCTTAGGTTTCGGACCTCGCCCCGTATTTAATGCGTTCGCGTAGCTACTGTCCGATACTTTAGGAGTCACGCCTCCTGTCCTCCGCTGCGCGCACTGTGCTCCAGCGCGCATATCTTAAGGCGCTCTTCGCCCAGCTGCGCCGACAAGAGGGCAATAATCCCTGTTAATTTTTGCACCTGTGTGCCTATCTGCGCTATCTCCGACTTATTTCATTGCGATGTCGACGCCGATGTCGCCGCCATAATTGCTTCCCCGGCCGAGTTCGCCTCCGCGACATATCTGGCCACGGTTGTCGGAGCGCTTGTGTCGGGCTCCCTCGATAACTCCGTCGTAGGTCCCGTCTCCGCGCGTGGAGAGGCTGAACCAGGCGTACGCACCTGGCATACCCGCCGCCGCGTAGCCTCCTCCAATTCTAGGGGCGATGTCCCCTTGCGCTTTCGCGCACCATCTGCCCGCGGGCGCGCAGATGTATCGCGCGGCGGGGGGGTCCGCATCAGGGACTTGCGCGGTGCAAACCCTGCCTCTCGCCCCTGCCGCTCTAGCAGTTCGCGCTCCCTTGACGCTATTATGGAAACGCCCGTCAAAGGAGCGTCATTGAGGCGTCATTTTTGTCCATCGCCTATGACCCTATTGCTTATTGTTGTTATTGCAACTTCTATCAGACTCTACCGACTATTCTACCGTCGACTCTACCAGAGTCAGACCGAGACGCCTATATCGTATCTCCCTATCCACACGTACTGGCTGCTCGTCACAGTTCACGTCAGTGAGACAAAAAACGAGATGTAATTTGTCCCGCTTTAACGCACCTATGCTACGTCACCGATCACGCTAGACCGGTGTGAGACGCAATATGCGTTGTGTCCCTCTCTAACACGTACCGGTCGCCCCTACACAACTACGTCACCGAACACGCCACCAAAGCGAGAACAAAGGAATCGATCTTTTTCCCAAGGAGGATTAATCATTATGGATTGAGTCCCCCCTTTGAAACCAATCGCGTAATTGTGCATTGATCTGCTAGGTGGTGATTGCTGTCCCTAGTTCTACTTATCAAACGTCCACTCCCGAGGGAGGTGAGACAGTAGAGACAGCCGGGGCAGACTGACCCCATCTCACTGGACACTGAATGCTCGATCAGCCGACCCGACAGTCGAGACTGTCGTCATACCGTTGTATCGGCCCCAGTTCATGTGAGAGCCCCTCAAAGCAATGGCGGGAGTAACTATGACTCTCTTAAGTGACGCGCCGGTCTGATGCCGGCTCTGCGCCCTCGGGCTGCGGAGCGTGCGTCAGGGCGTGGCCTTTTGTAGGTCATGGGGACTCCAGGCCCCCGCAGATGTCAGATTAGAGCGGAGCCAGTAGACGCTCGGATCAATGGAAGCAAAACACTGTCGGGGCCTGTAACGGGATGAGCGGGTCGGTAACGGCCCGTGACGTCCAACTCCTATCCTCAGCCTGCTCGTGGTACCGCCGCCATTGTCAAATGAGGGGGGGGGGAGGGAGTACTCCGAGATCATATATACACCCATGACTGCTGGAGGGTCGTATAACAGGCTCGTCGGAGGCTCTTACAAATGAATCGAGCCCTAACGCGTTTTCCGCTGGGACCACCACATCAAGCTGCGCTCACCCGCGGCTGGGTGTGGTGGGTTCAGTCAGGCTTGTCCCTGGATTTCCCTTGGATGCGTGGAACGTCTGACACCTTGACGTTAATCCAGGTGTTGACATTGGGCGAAATTCCCAGTGTTACCCCTAATGGAGTTGCAGACCTTCCATCTTTAGGCGAGCACTCAAGTCCGGTAGTTATCCAAGGATTGGGGTATAACGAAAATTACCGGGCGTACCTGGGGCGTAGGATTAGCAGTCCGCGCCTGGGGGTTGAACTATATCGCTGGCAAACCAAAGAGAGATACTTGTAGCGTGAGCCCCGACTTCTCACTGGGGTCGGGGTCGGCGATAAACCCACCGCGGGATGGTCGATCGGGCGAAGCCGCTTCCGACCTGGCGGCGCCTGGTTGCACCTGCCCCGTTTGTGGGAGGGTCTTTCGGACCAGCAGGGGTTTAGGTGTGCACAAACGTGCCGCTCATCCCCTTGGGGCAAATTTGGAGGCCGCTCCAAATGTGGTGAAGCGCAGATGGCGGGAGGAGGAGATCGCTCTCATCATCGGAGGAGATGGCAAGGTCCGAGGCGAGGCTGATTAGAGAGTTGGTTCGGTGTGGGAATGTTGAGCTACTCAATGCCCTGCCAGAGCTTGGAAGAACTCTTGAGGCAATTAAAGGGCAAAGGCGCAAAAATGAATACAAAGGTATGGTGCAAGCATATCTTCAGAACGCCCATAATATTGATGATCCAATCCCAACACCAGTAAGCACAGACCAATTACAAATTTTATCAGAACAGCAACCTCAATCAGTCGAACCCGAGTCCTCAAATGTGGAGCGGTTGAGCACTCCACCATCTCGCGTGGAGGATCCGCTTGAAATAACGGAAAACCCCGATGACGAAGCGTGCGCAACGAATGCTCTCAAGGACTTACTCGAGAGAGTGAGGAAGAGAGAAGCATATCGGGGCCGTTGTAGGAGGGGTAAGTACGAGGAGCGGCAGTACACCGACCGTTCGAACGGCTCGCGACCGCCTAATAGGCGAAAGAGGCGACGATTGGAGTACGCTAGAGTCCAGGAACTCTGGAAGAAAAACCCTAGTCGGGTTGCTGAGGAGGTGATCGACGGCGCATGCAGGAACGTGAAGCACCAGCTGGATCGCTTGCGATCTAGCGGGCAATACGGGGGCAATGCGCCTGACTTCTCTACTCTTTGGCACCCCTTCACCGCATCTGAGGTGAAGCAGGCTAGGGTTGATCTGAAGTCTGCACCGGGTCCCGAGGGCGTAAAGCCTGAGGACTGGCGCAAAGTTCCTGATCAGATGAAGGCGGCTTTATTCAACGCTTGGATGCGTCAGGGCGAAGTCCCCTGTAGGTACCTGGGGGTCGAGTTCGAGGCAACCGGATCGACCACGCTGGAAGGAGGGATCAACGAAGCGCTGAAAAATATCTCGAAAGCTCCGCTCAAACCACAGCAGCGGCTTCAGATACTCAGGGCGCACTTGATACCCAAGTTCCTGCATGGTCTCGTGCTCGGGAATGTGAGAGACAACAGACTCCGCATGCTCGATGTGCAGATTCGGGGAGCAGTTCGCAACTGGTTGAGGCTACCAGGAGATGTGCCGAATGCATACTTCCATGCGGCGGTTAGGGATGGGGGCCTGGCGATCCCTTCTCTGCGGGCGGGTATACCGGATCTCATATCAAGGAGGTTCGGGAAGCTCAGTTCGTCGAATTGGCCAGTGGCCGTGGCCGCCTCCAAATCCGAGAGGATTCTAAACAAACTGCGCTGGAGTAGGAGGCAACTCCTGAAGTACTCGAGAGACGATCTCTTTGGGCCATCACCATCGGTGAGAGCCTACTGGCGTCAGTCCCTTCACGCCTCTGTCGACGGATTCGAACTCCGCGAAGCCGGTCGAACCCCTGCATCCACTAAGTGAGTGATCAGGGAGAGGTGCCACGGGATAAGCGGGCGCGACTTTGTGCAGTTCGTTCATACGCACATCAATTCCTTACCTGCAATTCGAGAGGACGGTTTTCCCATGTGTTTTGCCTTTCTATTTCTTTTTGTTCGAACTCTTTCCTAATCTCGGTCAGGATGCTTTCGTTATTTTTTCTTGTTTTCTGTTTCCATTCTCTCTATTTGCTTGCTTAGCCTGTCGTTTGCTTCCAATTTTGTGTCGTTTTTCTGTTTTGGTGTTTGTTTATCTGGGTTTTTTATTAACTCCTGTTCGGCCTCCTTAACTATTTGGTACAGCCGTTTTACCGCTGAATGTACCCCTGTTTTATATCCGTCTTTATATTTCTGGACTCTGCCAGGTGCGCCATTGCCTTAAGGTAGAAATTTTTGGCTTCTTTTTTCCTGGTTTGTGCGAGAGCAGGAGACTTTCCTCCTCCACCCGCACCCACCAGGGGAGCCTCTTTTACCACCTTTGGGGTTTGGCTGCAGGCCTCCTCCCATTTGTCTATGCTGCGCCTAATGCCAGGCGCCGATGTCTGGCTTTTGGGTGGTGTGCGGAGACCCAGCATTTTGCCTACTAGGTGTAGATAAGCCTAGGGTCTACTCCCAATAGGGCAGTAGCCGTGTTAATAAATTATAAGCTTTTTATATACAATAATTAAATATTCAATAACTTATCCTAGGGTCGACTCCCAATAGAGCAGTAGCCTTGTCAATAAATAAACAATTTTTAAATATACAATTATTAAAATATTCAATAAAACTTATCCTAAGGTCTACTCCCAAAAGGTAAAGTAGCCGAGTCAGTAAATAAATTAAATCCAATAATTACAATTCAGTAAATAGTATTAGTCAATATCAAGATTCCAATTTTTTACACTAATTATTATTTACTTAAGATTAAGGTCTGTCCCCAATAGGGTGACAGCCCGTCGACAAACGACAGTATCGACAAAATCCGTCCTGAAGAAATAGATGATATAATTTCTGCAGAAATTCCCGATCAGTCTACTGATCAATTGCTGTTTGATATTGTTAAAAAAAATTCCCTACAAATTTCACTAACGATACAATCACAAATGTTGACGGATATCCAATATATCGTCGAAGGAATCCAGATAATGGCGGACAATCATTTATTAAAAACATCAGCAACACAGACATTGATATTGACAATCGTTGGGTCGTGCCATATTCGCCCCTGCTGAGCAAAACATACAATGCTCATATTAATGTTGAGTTCAGCAGTCCTGTGACGAGCATCAAATACATTTGCAAGTATGTTCATAAAGGCAGTGACATGGCGGTGTTTAGAGTGGAAAATACCAATGTGAATGCTCCTCCAGTAAATAAAAACGATGAAATAACGCTCTACCAAATAGGTCGGTACATCAGCTCCAATGAAGCTGTTTGGCGTATCTTTGGTTTTCCAATTCATGAACGGGATCCAGCAGTTGTTCAGTTAGCCATCATGTTCATCTTGAAAACGGTCAGCGGGTATATTTCACGAACGAGACAGCGACTGATCGTGCTATAATTCCACCAAAAACTACACTCACTGAATTTTTTGAATTGTGTAATCGTGCGGATGATGTTGGTGCCCTTGCACGTACTTTATTCACAAGTACCACGCTATTTCACATGGGCTCAAACAAAACAATGGATACCCCGCAAGCAAGGCTCACCAGTTGATGCATGCCCCAATTTATTCAAATCAAACGCCCAAATACTCGCCGTATTTACAGTGAATCCAAGACAGACTGAGTGGTTTTATCTTCGAATATTGTTGGTTAATGTTACTGGCCCATTGTCATTTCAAGATATACGAAAAGTGAATGGGCAACAGTATACAACGTATAAAGATGCATGCCTTGCACTCGGCTTGCTAGAAGATGACAATCAGTGGGAATGTATGCTTGCTGAAGCAGCATTTAACTGTACAGCAATACAAATTCGTCTACTATTCGCTATAGTGTTGACTACATGTTTTCCAGCCCGAGCAGAGATATTGTGGGATAATTCAGTGACTGATGATATATTGCATCAACATCGTACACAGTGTAACGATCTAGCGACAACATTCAGCGACGATATGTACAATGAAGCATTGATTGCTATTGAGGATCTTTGCATTATCATTGCCAACTTACCACTCAGTCATTTCGGTATGAATTCGCCAAATCGAGGTGCAACTGATTTAATGAACACTGAAATAAATCGTGAAATGCAGTAAAACACTGTAGAAACGGCGGCGATTGTTACTCGCAATGTCCCACTAATGAATGAGGAACAAAGAACCATTTACGACCGCATTATGATCGCAGTTTCAGCAGGACAACGTTGGTTGTTCTTTTTAGATACACCAGGTGGAACTGGCAAGACATTCCTTATTTCGCTAATTCTCGCCAAAATACGATATAATAATGGCATCGCATTGGCCGTTGCATCATCGGGCATTACGGCAACTTTATTGGATGGAGGCAGAACAGCTTATTCAGTATTTAAGCTACCACTAAATATTCAAAAGTAACCCTGACGCAGTGTGCAAACCTAAAAAAACAATCGTCCACAGTGCTGAAACAGTGTAAAATTATCATCTGGGATGAATGTACCATGGCACACAAACATTCGCTTGAGGCGTTGAACAGGACATTGAAAGATATTAAAAACAACGACAAACTATTTGGTAGCACTCTGTTAGTCCTTTCAGGTGACTTCAGATAAACACTTCCCGTCATTCCACGTTCAACATACGCTGATGAAATCAACGCCTGCTTAAAATCATCGACATTGTGGCGTAATGTTGAAATAGTACAGCTGAAAGTAAATATGCTCAAATGTAAGTTCAAATGCTTCAAGATCCATCCGCTGAAACATTCTCAAAACAACTCTTAGATATCGGCGATGGAAAAGTCACTATAGCTGAAACTGGATACATAAAATTAGCGAATGATTTCTGCACAATCATTGATTCGCAAGATGCTCTCATTTAACAAGTATTTCCCGATGTACACACGAATTACATGAATCTCGAGTAGCTTGCAGAAAGAGCAATGTTAGCTGCAAAAATGTGGGCGTTTTAAACATTTTAAATCTGAAGATACAACAGTTATTGCCAGGGGACTTCGACTAGATATATCAAATCTATTGATACAGTTTGCGATGACACTGAAGCTGTAAATTTTCCAACAGAGTTTTTGAACTCACTGGATTTGCCAGGCATGCCACCACATAACTTACAATTGAAGGTTGGATCTCCAATTATTGGAACCCGCCACGGCTATGCAACGGTACGCGATTAGTCATTAAAAAATTAATGAAAAACGTTATCGAAGGCACCATTTTAAATGGCAAGTTTCGAGGTGAAAATATATTGATACCACGAATACCTATTATACCCACAGATGTGCCAATTCAATTTCAGATTAGATTGGCATTTGCATTGACTATTAATAAATCCCAAGGCCAAACCATGTCTGTTTGTGGTTTAGATTTGAGCACACCATGTTTTTCACACGGACAATTATACGTTGCATGCTCTCGAGTGGGTAAACAATCAAGTTTGTTTGTATCAGCTAAAGACGGGCTTACAAAAAATATTGTTCACGCTGCAGCATTAATATTATGTAATTAATTAATTATATAAATAATTATTAATTTTAATAAATTAAAACAATTGATGTTTAGTGTTTTGTTATTTTTAAACAACATTTCCTCATCGTTCACAGCGCTCCAGGCCTTTTTCACTAATATTCCACATCCTTATAAACTTCCAAAAAGTTAGTATTTTTATTGTACACTAGAAATTCTCTAGAAATTATTCACATGGCAAAACAACGTTTACCGGTTCAGCTAGTAAATAAATAAAAGTTACAAGAGTTCTTTTTAAAAGAAACAATAAGGATCTTATTCTTGAGAATCCTGATACCTCTCATAAAGATAAACAACTTCGAGTAATGACACCTTGGAATGCAACAATAAGTCATTAAGTATAATGGAACATCAACACATTCTGTAAATGACTCGCATCCTCAGTATATAAGCAGGAGTCTCGCGACAGAGATTCATTCACGTCACTACATAGCATTAAGCTCTAGTTAATTTTAAATACTTTTGTATAATCTATAAATAAAAGTGTAAAATTTTTCGCAAATTTTACCTCCACCGAAAATTATACAACAAAACTATGTAAGGCCAAATTATCCAGGTCCTAGTAATCAGTATCCACGTTCGTATAACGTACCACAACACAACCATAGACATACTTATCCACCGACACGAAGGTCAATTAATCAGAGAATACAAGCAAAAAGACCAAATAATACTTGTACACCGAATCTAAATAACGTATTTGCTAGACCTAAACACGAGTATTTCAAGGGTCAACAACATAATCCTCCTCAAAGGTATCAACAAAATCTGTTACCAAACGAAACAACTGATGTCTCAATGCGAACTGCACCTCACATTAGACCAAGTCAAATTAATTTAGGGAAAGACATGGTACCGGAAGAAGTTTTCTTCCATGAGGAAAATATAGGAGAGGGTGAATATTTTGAATATCCTCACGAATACGAGCAGCATAGTGATGACATATAGACATATAGAAGAATCGTCACAAATTATAGCCGATAGTGGGTAAAATTTTCAGCCGGAAGAAAAATCGATAAAAGGGTAGAGTTTAATCATGATTAATCATATTTAACATATTTTGAAACAAATAATCCAAAGTTTAAAATTTTAATAGATACAGGTAACTTCACGGTACGTACTTCCTATGGTGTAACCCATCATGATGGTTTAATCGAAACATCTTTATGGAAAACATATTTTGGTGATGTAGATGAGGGTAGTATGAAATTTTATATATTTAATTTTAGTGATAAATGTGATATTTTAATGGGCACTGATCTGTTAGAGCAGATTGAAGCATTAATTGATTTAAGAGAAATAAAGTTAATTTTACCTGAAAATGAAATATTGATTTTTAATATGTCTGATAAAAACTCATTAAACAATCAAGACCTATGTAAAAAGTATAGAGATTTGTTAACTGAAGATATTACAAATAGCGCAACAACTTCGATACGACATAAAATTCTACGATAGCCGAAATTTTTGCATTAATAGGTACACCTAATAAAATTATTCATGATGGTGAACAATCATTGTGTAGTGTTTGTACAATAACTTTTTAAAACGTATAATATTAGAGATCATACAACCACAGCTCAACATCATAAATCCAACTCGGATGTAAAGAGACTAGATAATACGATACAAGAATTATATCGCTTCCAAAGAGATTCAGATCTAGAAAAAAAACTTAATATCATATTCCTATGCACCTCCATAAATATCGCCTCTCTACAAGAGCAACGTGACATCTCATAAAAATGTTTTTTATTTTTATTATTTGATATTCAAAACCGCGATGTCGAATTTTAGTTTCTACAAAAACGTGGCATTTTAAAAGTGAATGTTCGAGGAGCTATGAGTGAAAGAGACGAAACGATCGTGGCAAATGGCGTTATCACGTTGTCTCTTTCGGTGTGGCACGACTTCGACAACGCGACGCGTTAGTTTGCCCCGCACGCGCAACGAGTGAAGTGCTCCTAGTTTTCACAAAAAATATACCACGTTTTTAGTGCAAAGGTGTGTTTCTTGTTGTTATTTACTTTAACTTGAATAATGTGATATGTGTGTTTTTGCTGTAAAACTCGTGAGTATTCAGAATGAGACAGTGAATATTGTCACATTATTGATGAAAAAGTTACAAGTTTTCTTTGTGATATCTTTGAATGTAACCATGTTGCTGATGAATCGTTTTCAAATACTATGGGTTATTTTATTTTACATCGTTAATTTGGAAAACCCTTAAGTTTGGGTTTATATTATGCTAAAATGTTACATTATACATGCTAAAATAAAGAAACTTTTACGAATTTGTTTTTCAGATGGCTTCAAGATCTAGGATGTTAGTTCAATTAGCTACAGGTGTTAAAAATAATTCAAGTGTACAACTAAGTGAAAGTTAAATTATCTATCCGAGTGTTTGAAACACTCAGATAGATAATTTAACACAAGGCGAGAATGAAAATGCCAAAAGCTCGACCAATACATTGCAGAGATCAACAGGAATTTTTTTCTAGGTTTGTTCCTATAATTTCATTATTTCAATCCTCTTTGTAGATAAAGACATCGCGGTAGATTCCATGCGACCTCGTAGTAATTCGACTAGTAGCAGCGGTTCCTCTAGTTCTAGCAGTTCTTCGAGTTCTAGCAGTTCTTCAAGCAGTGACCATCTATGTATCAAGGTAAGTCACTTTAAATTAATTACTCTTAAATAATAACTAATAATTAATCAGGAGTAAATATATTATATCCAACTATTCTCACAAAATTCGAGGGTAATTGATCAAACCAATACCACACCACTACACATCAAGAAATTGATTGTATTTATAACGTTTCAGACAGCTCAGACGTTTCAGACGATTCGGTAAAGGATCCGGATTATGAAGCCCAACGAACAAAACGTGCTGAGTATTCTTCTGATACTGACGTGGAACAAAATATCACTACCAACTATATAAACATTTCGGATGATCAAAATTTGGTAAGGTCTAATGTGGTTTCAACAAACATTGAAAACTACGAGGAACCACTTTCGTCTACAAACGAACATGCTATGGTATTCAATGATCTCGGTATCATAGAAAACAGTGAAACTTCTGCAATTGAAAACGTATGTAACGGAAATGCTGTAAATCCAATAGTGTACAATTCTAGTCCAACTAAAACTGGTAAAAAAAGAAGACTAAATGAAACAAACTGGAAAGTCAATGTAGCTAAACAACTGAGAAATAATGGGAAGCCTTATCAATCTACCAAAACAAAAAAAAAACATGCCAAGTCGTGAATTGAAACCTTCTTGTAAAGATAAATGTAAATTTAAATGTGGGTTTAAATTACAGAGGAGCAAAGACAGACCATTTTAAATGGCTTTTGGAGCTTAGGTGCAATATAAAAACAAAGGACGTTTATTGCTAATAGCGTAGTCAAAGTCATCCCAAAACAACGCTTTCTTTTTTACTATTTCGGGTGAAAAAACAAGGGTTTGTAAATTGTTCTTCAAAAATACTTTGGGGGTTAATAATCGACCCATAGACTGCTTTGAAAAAGAAAAATAGCAACACTAATATTTCATCCATGAAAGATAACAGAGGTAGTCATTCAAACCATTATGCAGTGGAAGAAAGCACTAAAAATGGCATTAAATTGTTTATTGAGTCTATACCGAAGATTGAGTCACATTACATCAGGGCTAACTCGAAACGAAATTATATTGATGGTAGCAAAGCTGTTACAGATCTTCATAGGGATTATGTGGAAAAATGCAAATCCCAAAATGTCCCCTATCGAACCTACATTACATTTTATCGTATTTTCACACAAGACTTTAACATTTCATTGTTCACTCCTAAAAAGGATGTATGCGATGTATGCGAAGCCTATAAAAACATCACAGACGAAGAGAAAGAATCTAAGAAACGAAATTATGAATTACATCTTAAGGAAAAGAATTTGTCTCGTATTGAAAAAGAAAAAGATAAGAACAACAAAAATATTTTAGATGTTGTCTTTTATTCAGACAATTGTGCCGGACAGCAAAAAAATAAGTTTATGATCTCAATGTACACTTACACAGTCAAAACTCTGCCAAATCTCAAATCAATTACACACAAATAACTCGTTAAAGGACATACGCAGGAGGGCGATTCAGCTCACTCTCAAAATGAGAGAGAAGTTAAAAGGCAACTGAGATCAGGACCAATGTATACACCTGACGCATTTATCGGGGCTATAAAGGCGGCACGGAAAAAAAGCGAGCCATTTCATTAACATGAATTTTTTGATTGGAAAAGTATATGCACTCAAATGAACTTTGCAATAATGAAAGATGAAGACAATAATACTGTGAAACTGGCTGGACTGAAGATGATAAAAGTTCAAAGCTCTGATCCCGATGCCATATTTTTCAAAGAATCATACGCTGACGGATTATTCAGGAAAGCTATAGTGGTGAAAAAAAAGAAAAATCATAATAGCCAAAGCATTAATTTAGATTTGCACAAGGTCTATTTTCAAAAACCTGGACTAGCAGAGTGAAAAAAGCTGATCGCATGGATTTGGTCAATAAAAATCTCATTCCTCGATACCCCACAAGCCATTTTACGAATCGTTGTAAGAAGACTGATTTAGTACAATTGTTTAAATTGTATTTTTTAGAAATATTTAATTTTATTTAAAATGATAGTGTTTTTATTAGTATTAAGAGAATTTGTGATTCTATGTTTATGAAGGGTGATAGCAATAATCCTATTTTGAATTTCTAAGTGCTACTGGGTGCCATAATTGTGTTAGAAGACGTTAATTACTATTAGATAACTTTAAGTACAGTTAACTTTTGTTTTTTTTTTGTATGAAAGTATTATTTTAGTTACTTTATAATTGTAATTAAAGCGTAAGTACGATGCGATTGATTGATCTCTTGTTGATTATTGTGCCTTAAACTAATTTCATGGTGTAAGTAAGCCATTGTTTCCGAAAATTTGTATTTTTTAAATACAAGATCCTTATTTTGATAGTATTGTTTTATTTTACTTATCACCCAGTTACCTAAATTTAACATCTTCAATGTGATATATCAATATGTTACAAGCATTGTGTGACATATTTTCATTAAAAACGTGACATTTGAGCCTGTGTTTTTTTGCTTATTTTCAGAAAGCACATTAATTACCGCAACAATTTAATTCTTTTACGACGGTAAAATATCAATATTTTAAAATTTATCAACGTTTCAATGTTTAAAATTGCTCTTCTGTAAAGTTGTGGTTTAAAAAATATCACGTTGTTCTTGTAAAGAGGCGATATGACGCCATTTGCGTCAAAATTGCGTAGTTTCGATAATCTTAATTAAAGTGATCATACAGAATTATACAGCTCAGCAGCGAGAATTTAAATAAAAAAATCCACGAGTTATTAAACCAAGGAAAATGTTAGAAATGAAAGAATTAATAAAAAAATAAAAAAAAAACCCTAAGGCACATAAAGTACTTAGGTGATGTAGCTTATTTAAAAAATAGTATGGCAGATCGACACAAAACTAAACCTAGATTTTTAGGTCCGTTTACTATAGTTAATATAGAACCACACAATAAATATAAATTAAATAATGGTAGATCGTATCATGTTGAAGAACTAAATATTGTTCCAGACACATTCAAGTTTAGAAAGCTAACCCCTTCGGAAAATATAATCTTAATAGAATCCAAACCAACTCAATTACAAGAAGGACGATGGACTATTATTAATAAATTAGATATTAAACCTATAAGATATAACTTAGATATTTCTATGAAAAATGCTCTCATTAGATATAAAATTTGATTAGTTAAGTTAAACATTTGGTCCTTACATATGAAATTGGCGTATTTCGTACTGGCCACTTTAATCACTATGTTCTCCTCTTTGGTAAGGAATCCCAAATTCAAATTTGTACAGCTATTTACTCATGTATTTGTGCTTCGATGACCGTCATTCATTTGTTTTTTCTTCTGTTTTTTTCTGTTTGCTCACTCATTTTACAAAATGGAAAACTTAAAGTATCGCATTATTTACGAGTACGAGTTTCGCCGTGGCACAGGTGCTGCGGAAACGCCTCGAAGGGTGAATGATGTGTATGGCGGTCATGTTGCAAAAGAAAACACAGTTCCTTTTTGGTTCCAATGTTTTCGTTCTGGAAATTTCGACCTGCAGAACAAGCCCCGTGGACGGCCTGGGACCCAAGTTGATAATGAAGTATTGAAGGCTATTGTGGAAGCGGATCCATCGCAAACCACGTCCGAGTTAGCTGCAGGCTGCGGTGTTAGTGATAAAACTGTTTTAATTCACTTGAAGCAAATTGGGAAGATTAAAAAGCTTGAAAGGTGGGTACCTCACGAATTGACTGAAGCAAACCGGCAAACGCGCGTCGACTGCTGCGTTACATTACTGAACCGGCACAATAATAAGGGAATTTTAAACCGAACCATTACCTGTAATGAAAAATGGATCCTTTACGATAATCGGAAGTGATCAGCGCAATGGTTGGATCCTGGCCAGCCAGCTAAATCCTGCCCCAAGCCAAAATTAACCCCAAAAAAGTTACTTGTAAGCGTTTGGTGGACTAGTGCCGGTATTGTTCATTGCAGTTTTGTCAAATCTGGCCAGACTATTACGGCTGATGTCTATTGTCAGCGATTGTAAACCACGATGGAAAAGCTAGCGGCTAAGCAACCTAGGCTGGTCAATCGCTCCACGCCACTGCTACTTCACGACAACGCTAGACCACACACTGCACAACAGACGGCTACCAAATTAGAAGAGCTTCAATTGGAATGTCTAAGACATCCTCCGTACTCCCCGGACCTTGCTCCAACAGATTACCATTTTTTTCGCAATTTGGACAACTTCTGGCAAGGGAAAAAATTTAACTCTGATGGGGCAGTCCAAATCGCCTTCACAGATTTTATTGATTCCCGTCCGACTGGTTTTTTTTAGTAAAGAGATCAATGAACTACCTATGAGATGGCAAAAGTGCATAGAAAACAATGGTTCATACTTTGATTAATTAAATATATTATATTTAAAAATATTCGTGTTTTTGTTCCTCCCATACAAAACGCCAATTTCATATGTAAGGATCTAATATCAGATGATTAATATTATTTTAGAACATGTCAAGGAAATTTGTAAACATTTAAATATAGAAAGTAATAATCGTTTGAAGTGAGGGTTAATTAATGGATTAGGATCTGTAATTAATTCTAATACAGCTAATCTAGATCAAAATGATTTAGATAATATTCAAAAAGATTTAGAAACATTACGAGTAGCATACAATAAACAAATATCTGTAACTGATAGAAGAGTGTAATAAACCAATTGCTAATATTACCTTGATTCAACAGCAAATTAATCAACAATTTCAAGGATACAACAGTGTAATATAACAGGAGTATTTAATTCAAAGATACAACTAAACAGTAGCGATTTCTTTATTATTACAGGCTCAAACTTTACAAGATGTATCCGAAAGGCTTACTGCGATTACGTTTGCAGAACATAATATGTTTCATTATAGCATTTTACAATCTCATATTTTGCAAGATACTATAAAGAATATACCCAAAGAAGTAATGTAGTCTAACAATATAAATGATATAGAATCTGTGATACTTTTGAGATTCAACACCTTTTGTCTTCAGTCACCGTGACCACGCACGCTGTAAAGCACGCGAAACGTCGGAAAATTTAAAATTATGTAAAATAATTATAAGTTTATAATAATACAAATAGCTTTAATCCGGTTAAAAATTGTTTTCTTTCGATGTGTAAAAGCTATCTTAACCAAAGACAATACGATATAGAATCTTTTATTACAGTAAATAGCCGAATTATAAATCAGATATTATATTTTGTTATAATTTTACCGTTAGTTAAGGTTCAAGTTTATAATTCGAGATAAATTGTTTCTATTATCCAAAATAACCTCTCCTATACCTATCCTATAATGCAAAAGGTTACTTTAGCATACAATGATGAAGAAATCTACGAAGTAGAAGACTGTCGAAATTTGGATTTTCTAATATGCAAAGGAAGTCTAATAAAAAGGAACACTTGTGAAGATATTAAACAAGAAGGAAAGTGACGGCTGACAAGTGTCAAGCCGTTCCAATAAGATGTCCAGTTCAGGAAGTATTTCAGATTTCACCAAAAGCTATCTACTATGTTTATGTATTATCTATGTTTTTTAATAAAACCACAGAAGTAAGTCCAAATTGTAATAATTACCAAGAAACTATATGGACAAGAGGATCGAACATTTTATATGGAGAAAATTGCGAACTAAATGTCTCTGTTATTAAAATGTCCAAGTCTAAAGAATCAAAGGATAAAATAATAATTGCGAATATTGATACTTCAATTATAGAAACTGCATCAGAAATAGATATTACGTATGAAGCTACAAAAATAAAATCTAAATTGAAACAATTAAAAGCCATGGATTCTTTCAGTGAACACAGACAACATGAAATTACTAAATATAGTTGGATTAGCATTATTATAATAATAATTGCTATTATAATTTTTATTAAAATTCTCAGATCCAAGGTTTGGAATCTGAAGCCACCCAAGTCACAAGAGTTCTTTTTAAAAGAAACAATAAGGATCTTATTCTTGAGAATCCTGATACCTCTCATAAAGATAAACAACTTCGAGTAATGACACCTTGGAATGCAACAATAAGTCATTAAGTATAATGGAACATCAACACATTCTGTAAATGACACCAGTGACCACCGGTATCTTACCCCGCAGACATCGCATCCTCAGTATATAAGCAGGAGACTCGCGATAGATATTCATTCACATCACCACATAACTCTAAGCTCTAGTTCATTTTAAATACTTTTGTATAATCTATAAATAAGTGTAATTTTTTAATAAGTATCGCAGTATACTGTTGGAGTACTTAAGCTCAGCGAGATCTTCGCAAAATCCTCTTTCCTCTGACAACGAACTGGTACCTACGAATAACAAACAAGTACTGGCGCTGCTAGATGAAGGATCAACAGTTACACTGCTTGACGAAAACGAGGCTTCGAAAATCGGCATCCAAGGCCCTCGCGATTCCTGAACATAGAAACTATCAGCGGAGGACAAATGCAAAATCACGACTGAAATCACGAGTGAAAGGGATCAAGCAAAGCGAAAAGAGCACAGTCAAGCGGGCAAGAACTATCAAGGAGTTCAAATTAACCCCACAACTCGTAGATAAAACTATACTAAAGAAGTGTCATTACTTGCAGGGTTTAGTACAAGACGTGGGCTACGAAGCTGCGGTGCCGAAGCTGCTCATTGGCCAGGTCAATTGGGAATACATTGTCTCGTTACAAACACGACATGGAAAGCCAGGACAGTCGGTGGCGTCACGAACAAAGTTAGGATGGGTTCTCCACGGCTCCGACAGCAGCGGCTTGTCTCCGATCAATTATATGAACACATCTGCACACGCAAGCATCGTTGAAGATAAAATAGATCAGCTAGTGAGGGAAAAAATTAATATCGAGTCTTTGGGGGTTCAGCGGAAAAAGCCGTCAACGGATATAAGAACGGCGAGCACTCGAAATATTGGAAAGTACCAGTAGACAAAAGGAAAGATGCGAGGAATACAGAACGACGGAACAGGTAATAGGTGAATACAGTTCGCCACAGCGAAGTACTCCGGTTCCTGAAAACTGTTCATCGTGGACGAAATTGTGGAGATTCACTGCCAGGGTACTACAGTTCATCAACCGGTCCAAAGAAAAGAGGCCGTCGAACCACGAGCGCAGTAATAATAGTGCAAAAATGAGGCGACATTACCTTCCATTAGATGAATTGCATCTACTGAGAGCGGAGCAGGTTGTCATCGCACAGCGTCAGAAACGCAGCTTCGACCAAGACATTAAAAACCTTAAACATTGCGCAAGACGGATAATTTAAGCCAATTCATAAGATTTCAAGGCTGAGCAAGGAACGTAGCAGGCGTCGACAACAATTATTCGACACACATTACTGGATGGCAGGAGCGCTATCGGGTGATTAATTATCAAATATTAACACGAAAAGTTTAACCATGGTAATCAAGCCACGGTAATGAACGAAATCCGCCCAAAATACTGGATGTTGGGTTTGAGATCAGTGCTGCGTAGTATACAGCAAAACTGTAAACATTGCAAGCTGAAGAAAGATAAACCAGCGTAGTATCCGGCGGGTGACTTACCTCAAGAAAGACTTCGACATGGTGAGCCCCCTTTCAGCCCCCTTTTTTGTACAGGTGTGGACTACTTCGGTCCAATGCTCGTGGAAAGAGATAGGGAGCCTTGTTTACCTGCCTGACCACGAGGGTAGTGCACATCGAGATAGCGCCCTAGAGTGACACAAAAATGACAGGACGACAGGAAGGCGAGCAGTAGAATAATAAACTGTTTATAAGTAAGGTGAGGCTATTTCGTCCATTAATCTTTACTACTTTGTACGGTCCCTTCCATAAGGGTGGCAGAGCCTTTCGTAGTTCTTAAAGTAAACGTAATCGCCAACTTGATATCTAACTTGGGAATAACCATGGTGAAATTGACGGTTTGATGATATCTTGAGAGAGCATTTTAGAAATCTGTTTGTCCACTTAGCCATATGTTTTTTGGGTTTTTTCTTCCGCATTGGAGATGGAGATAGATCGTAGAGGCCTTCTAAAGTTGAATTTATTAAGTTTTCTTCGTTTTTATTATTCTCAACATATTCAAAAACTATGTTTTGTGATGCGAGGGAAGTATCTTTCTGAAAACATAAATTTATTTCATTATTTTTCAGGTACCAATATCTGAAGAGGACTGGAATAAAATAAGAAGCGGTTTTTTATGAGATGGAATTTTCCCAATTGCTTTGGTGCCATTGATGGGAAGCATATTAATGTAAAATGTCCCCCAGGCACAGGGTCAGACTTTTTTAATTATAAAAGTACATTTAATACTAAATGTTCACGATTATTGTTTCACGTACATTGATGTAGGGGCAAAGGGTAGAAACTCTGATAGTAGAATATTTAGTAGTTGAAGAGAAAACCATACATGTGCCAAGTGATTCAGTTCTTGTCAGCGATGAAGCGTTTCCTGTAAAACCTTATATGATGAAACCATATCCCCGCCGTACGAGCAAAATCAATGAGCAATAACGATTTAAATATCGATACTCGTAATAAGAAAGAAAAAAAGAACTAAGGTGATTAAAATACAAAAAGAAACGATGAATCTTTATATTTAGATGATCATACCTTTATATTGATTTTAATTATATTGATTAAATTATACTCAAAACTTGGAAGAGATTTCAATATCCACGATCAGGTAATTTATATTTCTGACTGCCTTAGCAAACCGATTCCTATTTAGGCGAAGTATTGCGTATTGAAAAGGCAACAATATCTTTTACATTTGAATAATACCACAAACACATTGACGGCAAGAAAAAAATATGAAAATTCTATAAAGTAGGATCACCATCGACTTATGTTTGTTTTTTTATAAGAAGCTTCTAGTAAGATTGAAAATAAACCGTTTATAGCTAGCTAACCTACACATAAAACCGATTTACCAGTTTTGAAGCCCCGGCAAAAGCTTTAACGCTGGTATGGGATGTCGATTTTGTAATAATAATTCTTATAGATTTTGAGGTAATAAGAAGAATCTAACAGTGTAATATTCAGAAACTTCTATACATTTTTTGATTATACTTTTATGGTTCCCTAAATTGAACAATTCCTTCCGACTATACTTCTGGAAATGTGCTCGGATAAACATACTGTTACGAAGACGGGTCGACTGCAATGTTTCTAGATTTTTCCACTACTTAGAGAACTTTTCAGCAGGCTGTAATATGATTTCTGACCGTTTCAGGAGAGGGTCAATCACATATTAGAAAATTGTAATTTCCATAATGTTACCCTATTTTTCAGGAAGCTGAAACCTTTTTCAGTCGGTTTCAGAACATGTGTAGTCGAGTGGTGCAGTTTTCAGGAGACCCGTTTTCAGGCGTTTTCAGGCCTAGGTATAACCCTTTAATGAAGGAATATTCTAGACCGAACTTTCTAGGTGTGAGACAAGGACGAAATGATACGAGAGAGAGAGAGAGAGAGAAGATCAGAACTTTCTCGAAACTAGACTGAGAACTCAAGAACGCCGCGCCGCACTACAGGGACGGAGCAATATTTCTTAGAGATCGGGAGTACGTCAACTTGTGCAATAGGGAACAAAACGCAAAGCAAAAAAATTACAGATGTCGCCACCAGCGAGATGTCCTTGTCACGGCCATATTGTTTTGTTTACCTTTCGCATTGAGTTCTCTTTTGCTTTTTGGTGACGAAAATGTACTCCTTTATGACGGTGCCGCAGCTAAAGGATGAGTTAAAAAAACGGAAAGCTTCTGCAGCTGGTAAAAAAGCTGTTTTGATTCAAAGGTCAGTAGACAAAATTAAATTTTAAATATTGTTGTTTGCATCTTTTCATATGATTTTTTTTCATTCTTGGATGCTAACTACGATTTTTGTTGTTGTATAGGTTGGAAGCCTATGACCGGAATGCCAATTTTGGCGTTGAAGAAGTCGAGGAAGACGAAGCCTACAATGCTCCAGCAGCTGAATATTTCCGTGACATAAACGGAAACACGCCTCTACCTCCGATCACAAAACAACTTATTCAAGCATTTGTTGAAAGATAAACATGGAACTACAGGATTTTTTCTTTAATCCACTATATTTATGAATATTTGGATAGCGTAAGTGGCACTGAACTTTCCAAAAACACCGAAATTATATGCTATTGTTTCAGATTTCAAGTACAGTTCAAAGGCAGACAAATCTATGAAGAACGTTTTCTGCTAACCGCTCGTGCTGCAGCTGATGGTGATTTCACTCTTATCCAAGGCCAGTGCAAAGCACAGATGAAGAAAATATTTTATGCAGTTGACGTTAAACTAAACCCCGATGGTTCCATTGAGCAAAGCCACTGCGAATGTGCTGCTGGGAGCGGAGTAGAGGCCCATTGCAAACATGTGTTGGTAGCACCAACATGCTATATGGAATTGAAGACATGGTCCGTACAAAAACCATGCTATTACATCAAGTTTGCACCCAAAAATTAATGGACTTTAAAAGACCCAGGAAGGTCTATTTTGACTCCCCCAAGCAAGCACAAAAGCTGCCATGCAGAAGGACACGGAGTGTTAACTACTTGCCGCTTAAAGAAGAGGACATGATGGAAAACTACAATGACCACATAAAAACATGGCAGTTTCCTATGGTAACATTCTACAGACGATCAGGCCAACTAATACATATGCTGTTGAAAATGACCATCAGTTTACACAGAAAAGTTTAAAGGATGAACTCCTTACAGACTTACTGTTAATGAACCCGTCTCCGGAGAAAATGACTTTGAAAGAAGTTGACTTGAACTTGACATTGAAAGAAGTACCAGACAACAGCATCAATCTACAGAATGACAAACCCATCGATCTTGCAGGATTACGGCCAGCAACTTTCATGCAGTGACCCACAGAAAAGCAAGCACACAAAAACATCTAGCACAAAAATTTTTAGACCCTAAACCATTTGTCAGTAGGCCTACAACACATGGACGAATTAATGAACCTGTGGCAATACAGAAGTACTGTGAAATGTATGACTTGACAGTGGAGCCATGTGGTTTATTTATATCACAGACTCATCCGTTTTTGGGAGCTTCACCTGATCTTTGGGACTTCTTGGAGATGAAACACTGATAGAAGTGAAGTGTCCGTATACTGCGAGAAATATGGAAATTACTTCTGTATCAGTGCCCTACTTAGAAGAAGTAAATGGTGAATACACCTTAAAGAAGAATCATTCATATTATACCCAAATACAGGGCCAGCTATTCTGCAGTGGCAGAAATATTGTAATTTAATTATTAATACCTTTAAAAGTATGAAAGTTGTCTATGTGTTTAAAGATGAACCATTTATTGGAAACATGGTGTAAAACACATTTAGAGAAGGCACTACTAGAAAGGATACTGTACAAAGACTTTGAAAAATTAAGGCCAGACAATAAATCGGCCTCTGGTCCAGAGAGTCATCAGAACATGATTTAATGTTAAATTACCTCAATAAAAGCAGTATCATATATTTTTAATGTTTTTTTTATTCTCTATGTGGGCTTGTAGACCTGATGTGCTTGGTGTTTCTGTGGCAGAGAAGAGTATTTTTCGGCTTCTTTCTTCATTTCGTGCTCGCCGCTCTTTAGCCAATGTACTTTCTTCTTTCTGTTTAGAAAAATGGAATATAGTAATGGAATGGCACAGCAGTGCTTCTTAGGAACTTCTTGTTAGGCTGTGATCCTGAAAATAAATATTGTAGGTTATAAAATTATTCCATACTTTGAGTAGCGCAACTGATGTAGAAACGTGATATCATAGCAAATACTAACCAGTGTAAGCACTTTCACCGAAGTAGTCGGCGGATGTAAAATGATCTGAACATAACTTGGACCATTTAGAAGCCGTCCAATTTTTCCGTTTTAGGGCCCTTTCCCACAACTTTCTTCATTTAGTATCTTTCGGGAATGCATGAGTTCCTTAATTTTTGCAATCAAGGGCAGCACATAACGTCATTTTAGACAAAGTTTAGAAAAAACGCTAACGTAAACAAAAAAATGTATGGAGTTTGACAGCTTTGATCAGATTAGATCATTTAAGCCCACTCGACTTTACGCCCTCTGTCGGGATAAAAAGTCAGTATTCTTCCCCATTGCAGTACTCAGTAGCAAGCCTAGAGAGTTTTCGAATATTGTTCAAGATATATAAGCGAGCCGAAACGCGACCAGTTAATTCAGTTTCGAATGTGTGAAGTGCGAGTAATTGAAGTAATTCGTGACAGTATTTTGTGTATATAGTCCATTTCTGTGCGTTATTGGCGGCTTTTTAAATTAAACAAATTGCTCGTTGATTTATTTAAAAATAAACCCTTGAAGAGATCTACGGCGTTTTCTTACCGAACCCCTAGCTCGTAACAATATCTTACTTTCCTCTACTTATGTATTTTTTTTCAATATTACAAACCTAGCACATTTAAGTGAAAAAATATCAGGGAAACATTGCCTACTAATTTATGAGAAAAATATTTATGATTTTGAGTAAATTTTTTGAGAGAACGCTTTCATTGCCAAAATGCTTTTGCTAGTTCTTATGGCTTCCAAATAAGTGCTATAGTTCCACTACAAATCATCATGGTAATTTCGATCACGCATTACCCAAAACTCTCATTCGGCTTAGTTTTTGTCATGAAAAAGTTCATATAAGATATTGTGTAATTTTCAAAGTAAATAAAGTAAAAAATCTTTACGAAGATCGATGTCACTCGACGAAGTGGAATATATTAAAAAGCAAGACAATGGTCTTGTTCCTTTTGAAAAAATCTTGAATGGTAAAGAAATAAGAGTTTCTTTTCGACTTGCTTTCACTATTGTGGATTGTCAAGTAATGCTGTCATACAATATTATGCGTGATAGGATTACAAACGCTAGAAACGATGCGTAATGTCTACTCAACGAAGCAATTTATGCATAGCAACTTCGAAAGACTTTAACAATATCGATGCGATACTATAAAGGGAAATCTTTAAAGATCATCTACAGTTTAGGTTATCGACGTTGCATGCATGGATACGGTTTTTCAAATGTTGTTTACATGTAGCATATAACCTCGAAATTAAAGTGGCGAAAGGAATGTGTGGATAGTGGATAACGAAAAGGAACATGTAAGCACCGTTGAATCGTCGATTAACCAAAGCCTGTTGCTTGCCTTTTGCCATTAGTGCTCCAACAGTGGCAAAAATAACAAAAGAAGCCTTCGGCAGCAGTGGCTTGGGACGGAACAAGCCGTCTACACCTAAGAAAAAACGTCAGCCTTTTAAAGTGACAGCAGTTGACAGTTTTGACGCTGATGCTATTCGTCGTCATATTTACGACAATTACCACAGAAAAGAGATTCCAACTTTGAAAAAACTAGTAGTCTTTACGAAACAGTGGTTTGTTCCGTGGTCAAAAATCTTCTTTGGCAAAGCTATTGAAAAAGATTGGATTCTTATACAAAAAGTGTGACGAAAAGAAAATTTTTAATGGAACGCAATGATATTGCTTTGAATCGATGCGGCTTTTTAAGAAAAGCGAAAAAAATTGAAGACTGGTCGAATGTTGTTTTTACTGATGAAACATGGCTCAATGCGAATCATACGGTGACAAAAACTTGGACTGACGACACTGCTGGCTCCACTTCCGCGGTGCCAATAGGAAAAGGCGAACGACTCATTATTTGCCATGCAGGAACCGTAAAAGGATTTGTGCCAGATGCTCATTTAGCTTTCAAATCCCAGAAAACAGGAGACTACCACGAGGAGATGAATTCAGAAGTGTACGAAAAGTGGTTCAGAGAAATGCTTACATCACTCGAAGAGCCATCAATAATATTGATTGACAATGCACCTTATCACTCTCGTCAAATTAATAAAATGCCAACGCAGGCTAACAGAAAACACGATATAATAAACTGGCTCCGTGACAATGGCGAAGAGGTGGACGAGTCACTACTAAAAGTAGAGTTACTAAAAATAAAAGAAGCAGCCAAAACGATACGTAATAGACGAAATGGCTGCAGAGCATGAGCATACCGTTGTCAGAATTCCCCCATATCACTGCCAATATAATGCAGTAGAACTCATCTGAGCACAACTTAAAGGACATGCTGCGAGGAACAACACAAGTCCCCCTTTCACCGCAACAAAAACGCTAGATTTATTAATAAAAGCGTGCGAAAGTGTGACGCCTGAAAACTGGGCGAGTGTAGTGGAGAAAACAAAAAACCTGACAATGTCGGATTGGGATCGAGATGTTGCATTTGACAATATAACTATACGGGAATTAGTCATTAATGTCACTGAGAACTCGAGTGATGATGATTCGAGTTCAGATGGAGAAGAATCAGACTATGTTTAAAAAATAAATTGTGAATACAGTACCTATTTTAGTTGTTTTAATTATTTCAGTTTTGTAGTATTACCCTTAAATTCATGTGGATGTGTTCATTAGTTCATGTTTTATTTACCCTCAAATGATTGAGAATGAATTCAAAGGCACCCTGTAGTATAAAAGCTTCAACTGAACCAACTTCTGTAGGTTTAAACCATTATTTTAGATTTATAAACAGCGAATAAGTTTGATTCCATCACTAGGTACGGTAGATTACAACGTAATTATTTCATTGCATAAACAAAATAATTTATGGAATCGAATTATTTCGAACGATTTTTATAGTCTATGGTTATTCCTTACGAATGGCACATCACTAAGTGGGCGGTGACCGTCCATGAAGTACGGTATTCTCTGTAGTACATTCCACAGAATATTATTGTGAAACTTCAAGTGCGTGACCTGTCAAAAGTTAAATAAACGAATGGAATCATTATAAATCCTTGATATTTTCTAAAGTATAGACCGTAACCCAAACCCAAATATACCAAAAGATTCGCCTAGGCCAAGACTTTTACCATACTAAATGTGTAAACTGTATGCATTAAGGATACACAACGCTTTGAACGCAACGGGTGCTGTGTATCATTTTTGCACACACTTGTATTAACAAAAATGATACACTGGCGCTCAACATGTTAAAGAACATAAATTCTACCATATGAAGCACCCCAATTTTTGAAATTTCAAATTAAGCTATGGAAGGCCATTATGACATTATTGCTCAAAAGAATTCAAAAACAAATGGACAAGCCAACCGTATCAATTACAGGGGCTGTTACTACAGATTACACAACAAATGGGTGGAAAATTCAAAATGATAGAAGAAAAAAACCAGTATATTCAAGCGGAAGTTTCAGAATTAAGATAAAAAATTAAAGGCTATTGAAAGACAAAATAATACAACTAAACAACAATAAAACAAAACTAATTTAAGTAATAAAAACAACTTAAGTTTAAAAAAATTATGTGGGCCTGACACACATACATTGGTCTCACATAGCCAAGTACATGTAATTTAATAATTTTATAAATATTTTTTTTGAGTCTGTCTACAGAGAGGTTTTAACAATAATTCTTGCAACCAAATACCAATTTCTAGCTTCATGAAGGGTGGAAGGATGAATATATCAGTTATGAGAAATTTATTAACATCAGGAGTTGTATTAAAATTTTACATGTAAACACATATATAATTACCAAAACATCACAGTATAACCTAATAGGATTTTAACAATTTAAATATCACATTTAACTCAAGAGATTTTACACCCTATACTTGGTAATATTAATATTATGAATAATAATTCCACTTAGAAAGAAAACACTTGAAAACCATAAACATTGTGGGAACTATAGACGCAGTATTACTGCGGCGACATGCAGAGACAAAACAAACAATATGAAAAGCTTATCAATTCACTTTACATTTATTATGAACGAATGGAATAAAACAAACTGTCACTGTAATCAAAAGCCCATATGACAGCCGTTACCTTTTTAAGACGACGATTTCGATGTTGAAGTCCTGATAAGTGCAAAACATAAATACGGTAAATAAGTATAATTGTGATGATACTGAATATATAATGTACGTATTCTATTTATCAAAATACACTACCTGTATCTCGACTACAGCCCAGATCACTTTCCAAAAAATGATTTCGACATAAAATCGGAGTATTTGATGGAATACATTTTTGGCGTCGGATTGCCTTTAGCCACAGTTTACGTATTTTTATATCTCTAGGAAATTTATGGTTTCCCATTGCCTTGCCTTTCCCATTGAAGGGTTTTTTTACAAAAACAACGTATCTATCAGGATTCCATTCGTTTATTTAACTTTTGACAGTTCGAGTACTAGTGAAAATAGTTATACCCTATAGTTTTACTGATTCGATTCTTTTTGAAATCGATTTTATCGATTTATTTTTGGGCGCTTTTATTTATTATGTATGATGTGGATTCTATATTAATAATTTCGTCCAGCGGTACGGTAGACTCGATTGAAACCTTATATGAATAACAAAGCATAAAAAAATATTGATTTTAAGCCGACAACATATATCCGCAAAATTCGAATTATGGAGAATTTCGTTATAACAAATTATAACAAATTTGCTCATTTTTTGTTTCTGGTATCACTGAAATCGTTATCCTATGTAACTTATGGTTTTTTTACGGTTTTACATCATGATGGAGAACGAGATTGATATCGATAAAAATAAGAGAAGAGCTAAAAAGCAGAAGAAAGAAGACGTCGTAAAATCAAAGAAAGCAATAGGTGAAGAACACTTCAACCATAAAAACCAGTTGGTTCTAGCTCGTCAAACCGGAGAGGATGGCAGTTTGGTACAATCATTTTGTACCTATCGTGTTTTCTGTAAGTCTATCGTCGTTTTTAAGTATTTCTGTTATATTAACAAACTTTTTTTTCCAGGTGAACTCGCTTAAAATGTTTCTCCAAAACATCTGCAGCTGAGAGACAAAACATTTTGGACCATTTCAACAGTATTGGTAACAAAAATGATCAGGACGCTTACTTGATGGGTCTGATTTCAACGTGACCAGCCGAGCGGCATACCAACAACAATTCCCAGGTATTCCATATGAGGAGCGTCTGTTCAAAAGGGGCTATTTCCACTTTGCATTGTATTTTTTTTTTATGAATTCTGTTCTTGATCTAAGATCCCATCGCACCTTGTACTCAATACTGGTCAAACAAGCTTATTTCCCCATAAAAAGGTAACCTTTTTCCAAAGGACCTGTTCAAAAGGCTCTAAATGTTATTGAACGATACTGCTTGTGAAGCACATAGTGAAATTCTTACCAAAAAGAGCTATTTTGAATACAAATCTCGTTAGAAATGAAAAGTTTGGAGCTATTTCGAAACATCGAAAAGTTTTTTTTATAAACCATTGCTACATACACTTACGTGAATTCTGAACAATCGTCTATAAATATGTGATTTCTGCACGAAAACTTCGTATAGTTTCTGAACATTAAGGTAATTCGTTGGTCTGTGTTCTGAACAAATATTGCTGTCAAATGATTGTAAATTTTGTCGAATTTCGCGCCCTTATTGTTGCAGTTTGTCGCTGCAAAATTTGTCATTAATCCTCTAGAAATTATTGTTTTTTGCGTTCAAGACGTTGTCAATCTGATGCAAAATGAATGTACAGAGTGGAGTCAGAAAGAAAACGAGAAAAGATCGCTCCACTTATAGTAAAAAGTAAGTGCATAATATTGCTCCATTTCCCGTTTTTATGTGTACTGTACACCAATGTGTGTTTTAATCAAGATTTATCATTTTATTTTCAGAAAATATACTGACAAAGACCCACTTTGTGTCAATTTTAAGGCTACATGCCAACATGCAGGTAAAGAAACCAAGTTCAAATGTCGTTCAATTGTTATGGATGATGTTATCAAGAACAGGAAAAGTTTTTATGATAAAACCACGAAAACCGGCCAAGATATATTTTTGATGAGACTTATGGGCCCTACTGAACCTAAAAGAAGAAGTAAAAGCTTGCCTAGGTCCACTACAAAGAACCGCACTCTCAGTGGTACCTATTATCTCCTGAATTTTCGATGCAAGAAGATGCAAAGGGTTTTCAGATCTTTTTTTATGAATGTATTAAGTGTTACAAGAAAGAGGCTCCAAAGAATAAATAAAATTTTACTAAAAGGTAATATTCCCACAGAAAAGCGTGGCGGTGACAGGAAGTCAAACAAAACAAAGGGGACCACTATAACCAAAATAAAAGTAAACGCATTTACTTATCTTCAGATTTGAATGCCAAAAAACTAAGACAGTTTCATAATACCTCTGTCACAACTGATCTCAAGAGTCTCACGGACAATGTTTTATGAGATATTTCACAAAGAATATAACATTAGTTTCAAAACTCCTGCATCAGACGTCTGCAGCACTTGTATCCATTGGAAAAATAGAAAAAAAAAACCAGAAAAGCAACAGCAATTAATGGTAGTGAAAAGGGTTCACTCTCTGAGAGCTAATGCATTTTATGCAATGATTCGTCAAAATGTTGAAAACAGCATAAGTTTTTGTTTCGACATGCAAAAAGTGCAATCACTACCGAAAACCCTCATTCAAGATGCATATTATTCGAGACAAATAAGTTTGTATAACCTCTGTGTTGTACCATTGGATTCAAATTATCCAAAAATACAACATCCATCTCATGGTTGGAAACACAATCTGGGAGAGGGTCAGTTGAAGTTGGATCTAAATTGTATTCATTTTTGAGTGACTTAGAGATACCTACACATATAAATACCCTGAGATTATTCTGCGATGGATGTAGGGGACAAAATAAAAAAGTGAAAGTTGAAAGTGCTTGGAGAAAACTGGTTCCTCTACAACATCAAGGAACTAGAACAAACTTACAAGAAAGTTGCAGTTACCGCTCAGTGAAGAGACTAATTTTGCAAAAATCAAAAAGATCTGATTGTAAGATTAAAACCTTTGAAACATATCGGTTTGAAGTGACTCAAGAGCCAATTAGTCTTCTCAAGAAAGGCAAAAGGCACTGCCAAACTGTTGCACAAGTACAGATGAGAAATCAAGGTATAAACCTAAACAAAAAAAAAGATGTAACTATTCTACTCATCAAACAATTTGGCGATGACTGGGCTAACATAACAAGAGTTAAATTTTTTAAAGAAAATTATTTTTGATGAAGAAACAACTCACCAATGATAATATTGAAGACCATGAACATGAAGTCTTGTAATTGTCTAGAAGATGACATTGGTAAAATAAGAATACAATAATAATTTACTCTTTGACAGTTTTTCTTTTTATCCTAAAATGGCCACATATTATGTTGCCCCCTTTTGAGTTATCCTAGCAAGAAAAAAAATATTGGTCCTACATTTTTTTTCTGTACAGGTTTTTTTCAATTTACTCTATGATTTGTTAATGTGGAAATAGCTCCCTTTGAACAGGCGCTCCTCATATGTCAACATTCAAATATAAAATACGCATTGGGCTGCAAGAAATTCCCACCTGTTTTACAGCATTCTGTAGCATACATGGAGTTGGCAAAAACCGTCTTCCGCTACCCCACATTAGAACTGGCGATGTTTTCTGCAGTCGACAACTGTGGAATTTTGTTTTTGGAATTCATGACTTGGGCAAGAATAGAGTTTGTATGAACAGTTACTTGGAAACAAAAGGGAAGAAAGGGCAAAACGATGTGACATCCCTCCTACTCAAGTACTTTAATGACCATGAAATACATAGTGAAAAGCTCGTACTCATTAGTGATGGATGTTCTGGGCAGAACAAAAATTGTCATGATACATTTCTTGTACGCCTTAGTTCATATTTTTGAACTACTTCAATCCATAAAATAAATATTTCCAATACGAGGACATACATATCTTCCAAACGATCAAGATTTTTCTCTCATTGATAGCAAAGAAGAATAGTACTGTGGAAACTGATGAAGAATGGAATAATCAAATCTGCGTGCAAGAATCCTTCACCTTTTGAGGTAAAAAGTGTGAAACCATATTTTCGAAGACAAAGGCCCCAGAGATATAGTGCTGCACGGTAGAGACGGGCAGCTGAAGCGAGTGTCGGAATTGCATAGGGGTTATGATCCGTTACAATATCCGCTAATGTTCGTATCAGGAGACGACGGATATTACTTAACTATTCCTCAACAGGATTCCTTAAGACATTAAACTGTATCATGCATGCAATATTACGCATACCGCTTAATGATTAGGACCAGTCAATTTAAGTCGCTGCACTATTCACTATTTCAAGGATTTGTTTAGTCAATATTGTGTGGATATGACGGCAAAGATGATTTCGGAACGATTAAATAAGGCGAAACCAACAAAAACTTAGACCTTAGAGCTACTTAGAGACTATATTCATTCAGGGATGGTTTGAACCAAGACGCAAGTCTATTCGTCACTTTTACGTGCAACCCTGAATGGGAAGAGATAAAGCAGGAACTTTTCCCCGTCCAACGGTCTTTCGACCGGCATGACATCATTGCTCGAGTATTCCATCTAAAAATGAAAAAAATTATAAAAATATTCACGAAGACACGATTTTTGGACCGGTCAAATGTTATATGCTTAGTGTTGAATGGCAAAAAAGAGGATTGCCGCATATGACATATGTTGTTCTGGCTGGAGACAAAAATACAGCCCGATCAGATCGACGAAATAATCGTCGCTGAGCTGCCTAATAAATACGAAGACCCAGTGTTATTTGACATAGTAACAAAAAATATGGTACACGGGCCATGTGGGCAAGAAAATTTGAATTCACCATGCATAAAGAATGGCATATGCTCAGAAAAATACCCACGACGATTCATAAATGAGACCCAGACCGGTGAGGATGGATATCCCGTATATCGACGTCGCGATTCCAGCAACGGAGGTCAGGTCGCTACTTTAAACATCCGAGACAGAACGGTCAACATAGACGGAAAATTACCGTCTCCGGTTGCAAACAGTCCCCAGGTATTGTTGGATAACGAATTGGGTCAAATCGTTTAGAGTCTAGAAATTCTTGTGGACACAATTTATCCGGACATACAAAATCTTACGGAGAGAAATTTCAATTGGCTCTGTTCGAGAGCGATGGTGTCCCCGCGAAATGAATCGGTTAATGAGATTAACAAAATTATTATGGAAAAAGTACCCGGTGAATTTAAATCTTACAAATCTATTGACACAGTATGCAACATCGAAGATACAGTGCACTATGCACAAGAATTTTTAAATTCCCTGAATCCTTCCGGCTTGCCGTCCCACGAACTACAATTAAAGGTAGGCACTCCCGTAATGCTGCTGAGGAACCTATGCCCTCCCAGCATGTGCAATGGCATGAGACTTCTGGTGAAGGAATTGCGGGAGAACGTCATAGTAGCCACTATAATCACCGGGGCCGCGGCCGGACAGCTCGCCCACATACCGCGGATCCCCATGATTCCTACGGACTTGCCTATATCTTTTAAGAGGTTACAGTTTCCTCTAAAAACATCATTTGCCCTCACAATAAAAAAGTTCCAGGGTCAAACATTTTCGATGGTTGGCACCGACCTAAGAAAAGAATGCTTTTCTCATGGCCAACTATATGTTGCCCTTTCTCGAGTGGAATCTCCTGAAAATCAATATATTTTGTTGCCATCTACAAATACCACTGCCAACGTAGTTTACAGTGAAGCTTTAAGATAAAAACTGACAAATATAAAAGTAAAAAACGTAAATCTACCTTAATATTATATCTGTAAATAATGTAAAAGTAAACCTGTAAAATAAAAAAATACTAAAAATGTAAATTATTAAGTAATAATAAGAATGAAAATGATTAATGACAAACCTTTTTTTAATAAAAAATATAAAAAAACAAAATAATAAGCACAAAACAACAAAACCAAACAAAAAAAATAATTTTGTAAGGAAAATACTAAATAATGATAGGCAAGTTTCTATCGACACGAACAAAAATTTCTTTGAAATACCTAGATGTATAGGTAGATACATTTTTAGTTGAAAGTTGTCAACGTTTAATTTAGACTGTATATATTTTATTCGACTCTGCTTTTATTCTAATTACTTAAAAAACCATAGTAAAAATGTATATAATATCCTATGTAAATATTACTTATTTACTTTTACTTATTTAAATTTCCAAAAATAAATAATTGTCTACCCCGTGCGAAGCCGGGACGGGCTGCTAGTCTTTCTATAAAAGAAGGTGTTAAGCAACACATAAACTCAATTCCAAAAATTGAAAGTCACTACTGTCGTGCAGACACTACAGGCTTTATATTGACGGTGGTAAAACTGTAGCTGACCTACATAAGGATTACGAACTTAACTGTCAGTCAAAAAGCCAGCCAAGTAAAGCCAATTGTATTACAAAATTTTTACCAACGATTTTAATATTGGCTTTTTTTTAACCGAAAATAACCAATGTGAGGATTGTACATCATTTGGTAATGCAACAGAAAATGATAAAACAGAACTGAAAGAAAAGTTTGATGCTCATTTGAAAGAGATGAACTTGGCGAGGCAGAATAAAGAAGATGACAAAACGTTTACTCCTGATAATTGCATTGTAGCCGTTTATGATCTTCAGGCTGCAATGCCTTGTCCAAGAGGAGATGCATCAAATTTTTATTATGTGTCAAAATTAAACACGTATAACTTCACAATTTGCGATATTAAATCTAAAGACACTGCCTGTTATTTCTGGCATGAAGGTGAAGGCACACGTGGCGCTACAGAAATAGGGACATGTTTGCTTAAATATATTAATAATTAAAAAGAAAGAGCTGAGGAACTGGATTCAAAATTAGATTTAATTTTTTATTCCGAAAATTGCTGCGGTCAGCAAAAAAAAACCAATACATTATAGCTCTCTATGTATACGCAGTTTATCATCTCGATTTTATTAACTCCATAACCCACAAATACTTGATTAAAGGCCACACACAAAACGAGGGTGATAATGTCCAGTCCCTCATTGAAAGAGGAATAAATAAAACTCTGAAGTCCGGACCTATATACACACCTGATCAGTATGTGCACATTATAAGAAATGCTAAAAAAACTGGCAAATCATATCAAGTAAACGAATTAGTACACGATGATTTTTATAGAAAAGCGTTGGCTTCAACTATAGGTAAATTTTTTTCCAAGAATGTGGAAAAGGAAACTTTAAAGCTAGGAGATGATAAAATTTTGAAAGTGGAGTCTAGTGACTCTAATAATTACTGTTCCTATAAAACATCATATGAGGACACACAGTTTAAAACAGTAGTGATAGACAAAATTGGCAAAACAAGAAACACTGCCGTAACTGTGAAAAGGGCATACAGAGAAAAGTTCCCATTGTGTGTAAAGAAGAAAAAGGGTTTGCTCGAACTTATAAGGAAAAATATTGTACCAAGATTTTATAAACCGTTTTATGAGAATCTCTAGTATCCTTTATGTACCTGAACAAGACTGATTATGCGGTAGTTGTCTTATTTTATTGTTGACTACTTTTATGTTCCTATTAGTTTTATATATGTAGCGTCAGGCCCCGACATTATTAAGATAATTAATTAATAATAATTAAGCCTCATTTATTCCTTGAAAATTTACAAAATAAACACACACACAAAAATATATATGTATATATATATTTCAATTTTTTTTTCAAGGACCTCTTATTGAGTATAGGCCTCCTCCAACTGGCTCCATCTCTCTCTGTTTTGAGCATTTTTCTCCCAATCCTCTCCACCAACTTTCTTAAGCTCGTCAGCCCACCGTGCAAGAGGGCGACCACGCTTTCTTTTTCCTGGTGGCCCTTTCCACTTTGTTACCCTCTTTGTCCATCTGTCATTGTTCATTCGAGCGGTATGACCCGCCCATTTCCACTTAAGTTTTTTGCAATGGGATAGTGCATCAATAACCTTCGTTTTGTTTTTTAATTTGTGTACTTCTGATCTTGTCCTTCAGTTTTAAATTTAATACACTGCGTTCCATTGCTCGTTGACAAGTTGTTATTTTTCTATTTGTGTTCGAGTCGAATATCCATGTTTGGCTACCGTAAGAAATACATGGCAATATACACGTGTCTAAGACTTTCTTTTTTAAGTATATTGGTATCTCTGCCTTCAGTACTTCTTTGTATCCCCAGAATTTGTTCCATGACATCCACTAGGATCCACTAGGAAATATCTTTTAAAAATTCACGCCATCATGATGAAGTTGATAGGAGAACTATCTCCTATCAACTTCATCATGATGGCGTGAATTTTTAAAAGATATTTCCTTATTTCCTTACCCAAGTAGATGTAGTTCTGCACGTATTCTAAGGGGTATCCATTAATTTGGACCGGATCTTGTAGGTGATTTGTCATTATTTTTGTTTTGTTTTTGTTTAATTCTAATCCTATTGCTCGACTAACAGAACATACATCACATATTCGTTTATCATTTCCTCTATTGGTAGTGATGTTTCTGAGAATAAAACAATGTCATCAGCAAATCTTAAGTTGTTTAAGTAATTACCATCACTAATTATACCTTTTTGTGTCCAATTAAGCTTTTGCATTATGCTTTGAACTGTACTGTTATAAATATGGCAGGAAAAAGTGGGTCATTATTATTAAGATAACAAACACAAAGTTTTGTCCCAATCATTTGATTTATTCCAATTCTAATTTCAGTCTCTTAATTCAATATGATTTCAATAAACAAATTCAATAGGTAAATATTTCGAAGGTTACTCGGTAATTACGTTACGTGTGCACCGGGCAATAGTCGATGAACGATTGCTTGAGTTGTGTAGTGGGGATCGAGTGACACATCGTACGATCGTTCGACTAATCGCCCGTTGCACGTTGTTTTACAAAACATTGATAGTGGCGCCATCAGTTTTACAAAACATTGATAGTGGCGCCGTCATATATTAAATATTGTCTATGACAGCATCTATTTCTAAAATTGCTTGTCCATAGATAATGTTTTTCTCAGATTTTAATGTTAATTAACATTATTCACCATAGCATAACCAAAATTGTGTTATTCTTCAGGGAAATTCAGTCCAATGGTTTTAACATAAAACCAAAAAAAATAATTGATAACAAGGATATCTTTCATGAATATTATCATAATCGCAATTGTGTTACTATTACAGACATGTTTTTTTATCTTGTAGAACATATCACCACTTATGTCATTCTAAACGAAAAATTGAGAACTACACAAGTACAACATTTTGAGTTATCCTATTATTCACAATAATATAACAAAACTAATTTTGTCATAAGTCAAACACTGCTCAGTTTTTTTAACTAATTATGATATACAAAGGTAAGAACCTAAAAATTTTCATGTTAAATAAAACCTTGATTAATACTCTTTAGATATATGCATTTTATGTTTTCATTTCTCAAAAATATTAAAAGTTGTGACAGCAAATACTTTGTTTGATTTTCAAATGCCTACCCTGTAAAATTTGCTTTTTTTGGATTGTGCGGATATTCATGAAAAGCAGCGATATATGTTACTAAATTATTTTTTTCAATTAACAATGGACCAATTATCCAACAAGACTAACAAACCCACTTTCATGTTTTACATTGACAGCCAATATAATATACAATTATGTTAAGAACATTTATACAAGGTATGAGGTGAATAAGTTTAAAGAAATCCTAAAATAAAATATCTAGAATAATTTAAGCAACAAAATAACTTGTTTTAGTAACTGGTTTTAACCCAAATGGTTTATGATTCAATTATTTAATAAAATATGTCTGAAAGCAGACTTCAATATTCAAATGAGACCATGTTTTACCGGGATGTCGAACAATTGAATAAAAAACGATATAAGAAAAATAGCAACAAACATCTGTAAGTTGCACTTGTACGACTGTTTGTCAAAACAATTAAAAACTTACTAGAAAATACTAAGCAGATAGTTGCAAGTTGATTTTCGGGTTGTAACCCGAAAATAATGCCCCGGATATCTATTTTATTTTTATAGTTATCTACACTCTACACGAATGCTTTTATGTTATTTTAACTAAAGGCTGATTTATTTTTAAATTACAACGAAAGACTTACGACTTGCATATTGCAATGATTTGGCATTTCACTGAACTTCAAAGTTTGAACCACAGAAATGCATCGGATATTGTTTTCCTTATACTCTGTAGAATTCTGACAGCTATAATTTTTTGATGTGATCACAAACCTTTTTGGTCGGGCACACTTTTTAAATTCAATACAAGTCTGAATATTTAATCTAGTCTATACATACATTTTATTTGTTAGCAAATGGATCACACACAGTAAAAAACGCACAAGTAAAGATAACATATTTTTATTAAAATCTTGAATCATCATAAATACTTATATTACAATCTTCATCATTATCATCATCGCTGATTTTTTCTAAATTCATCAGGCAGGCATAGAGTCTGATGTCTCACTTGCCTATAAAGTTAAACATTGTTAAAGAAACGTACACATATAAGGCCCAGGCCCATAAATGGGCTATAACGTCACTTTTATGATTAAATCTTTCGTTCGTTTACAATTGAGGAGTGTCATATTAAAGTGACTTTTTTCCACTTTTGAAATTAATTAGCTATTGATGGGAATCGATTTTTAACATACGATTACACCACTATGCCAAATTGTGTATTACGTACGTACGTATCTAAAACAATTTCGCTTATTTCGCTGTAGTCCTGAACAAAGTGACTTATATCCAAAAATTTGAGTAAGGTTTATTACTATTATACATATTTTTTAGAATTAATGTACTAGTGTCAGAATTACTTAAATACGATCTTCTTTCATGGTGACATGAAAAAACAAATGTTTAAAACACAAATTAATAACGTAGAAGTTTTTGGCATTTATTTAAAGATCTGATAAGTCCTTTTGAAATGACTCTCCTCAATTGTGAAAGTGACATTTGATCAAATATAGTAGTAAGTTTGGTTAACATTACATTACTACGTAGTCATTCACAAAAAATATATATGGGTTAAGAAAATTCTAAATATTTTACTTCAAATCTCTTTTGCAAAAAGGATATTTGCGATTCGTTCTATGGTCGATTTCAGATATTTAAATTATATTTTACTTTATCAACACAGTGGACAGCTGGTGTCACCTAGTGCTTTAAATAACGCTCAGTTGTAAAACAATGGAACTCAAGTTGGCGGCTGACGGCTGATGAAACTCAGCTGCAGGTATTTATCCAAACAACTCTTTCTAACACTCTCCAAGTTAAATATGGCAGAAGATGCAGACGGTATGCGTAAACGTTTTTTAAGTTAACCGTTTGCCTTATTAATTTTATTGTTTCAAACGAAAACTTTTTTTTCTTAGGAATATCAAACGTATAGGGAGTAAAATATAAATTGTTCCAGTCATAGTTATTTTTTCTTAAAATAACCTCGGTTGATTATCGTCCTTACTATGTTGTGTGACGCCTATAAAAGAGCAACGAGCCCGCCGTGAAACTGGCCCGCGAGCCACTGATCGCTCCCGCTCTCGCGGTCGAGTTGTGCCTACGCCGCAGTCGCCAACCGCAACTTTCGTGCCGCGAATTACCGAGCCACTACAAGGTTAATCTCGTGAAATAAGTAATCAAGTCCCGGAACCTTGTAAGCCTCAGTGCAAACACAGTTATAGGCTTTGCCGTAGCCTCAATGGACAGCGGGACCCCGTCAGACCATTAAAAAATCACGATGGAAGCTACATATACAGTGCAAGCAGCCGTGCAGAATTGTTTGCGGACCATCTGGAAACCCAGTTCCAACCCAGCGAAGGATCCAGTGAGAACCCGTCGCATAGAGACCGCGGCCGAAGACCTCATACGGCAACGAATCCCTGCGGAGGAGGACCCTATATACATCTCGCCTAGCGCGGTGTTTAGGGCTGCGCGCTCTTTGAAGGCGCACAAAGCCCCAGGGCCCGACGGCATTCCAAACCTAGCCCTGCGACACCTATCCAAAAGGATGCTTGCCTCGTTGGCACGCCTGTACACCGCCATCGCACGCCAAACGCACTTCCCCGAATCCTGGAAGGTAGCAAAGGTCATCCTCCTCCCGAAACAGAGTAAGAACATCCTGCTCCCAAGCAGCTACAGGCCCATCTCCCTGCTGTCGACGCAGTGCAAACTGTTCGAGGGACTCATCCTGCCACACATACATGAACAATTCGGCTTCCGAGCGGAGCACTCGACTACGCTCCAACTCACGAAGGTACTGCATGACTTCACCACGGCCCTAAACAAAAAATTTGCAGTAACGGCCGTGTTCCTAGACATGGAAAAAGCCTTCGACGGAGATTGGCACGCCGGGTTACTAGAGAAAGTGAAGACTCTGGAACTACCACGGAGGCTTAGAGCCCTTATATGCTCCTATCTCCGAAGCCGATCGTTCTTCGTCTCGGTTGAAGACGCCCCATCGCAGCAGGAGTACTCCAAAGCAGTTGCCTAGCGCCGACGCTCTACTTAATCTACACCGACGACATCCCCTCCACGGGAGGGGCGTCGGTCGCCCTGTACGCAGACGAACGCAACGCATTACGGCAGCTCCCTGCACAAGCGACACGCCACGGTAAAGGTACATAACCCACCAACCTTCCCATGGTCCTTCCGACCTCGCGGTCATGCGGACCGGGTCTCGACCGAATCAATGGGAGATGCGCCAGTGAGTCTATACGCACTCTGTGCATCGTCACCTCTCTCGAGAGGGCTGCGCGAGGCGCATTCTCCCCCGGGGAGCGGTAGAGCTTAGGTAGAGTCGAAGGTAGAGTCGAAGGTAGAGTCGAAGGTAGAGACGACGGAAGTTGCAATAACAACAACAAGCAATAGGGTCATAAGCGATGGACAAAAATGCCTTAGACGCCATTATGGCGTCAAAAGAGCGCGAATTGGAAGAGTTGGAGCGGCAGGGGCGAGAAGCAGGATTGGCACCGCGCAAGTCCCTGATGCGGACCCCCCCGCCGCGCGATACATCGGTGCGTCCACGGGAAGATGGTGCGCGGAAGCGCAAGGGGACATCGCCCCTAGAATTGGAGGAGGCGACGCGGCGGCGGGTATGCCAGGTGCGTACGCCTGGCTCAGCCTCTCTACGTGCGGAGACGGGACCTACGGCAAATATGTCGCGGAGGCGAACTCGGCCGGGGAAGCGATTATGGCGGCGACATCGGCGTCGACATCGAAACTAAACAAGTTAGAGATAGCGCAGATAGGCACACAGGTGCAAAAATTAACAGGCATTATTGCCCTCCTGTCGGCGCAGCTGGGCGAAGAGCGTCTTAGGATATGCGCGCTGGAGCACGGTGCGCGCAGCGGAAGACAGGAGGAGGGCACGACTCCTAAAGAATCGGCCAATAGTTACGCGAACGCGTTAAATACGGGGCGAGGTCCTAAACCAAAGCCGTCATCGGCGGGAACGGTGCTGACCTTCTACCCAGCGGCGGAGAAGTCGGAAGAGCTAAAGACTGCAGACCAAACCAAAGCGGCGTTGAAGAAGGCGTTGGACCCCCAGACCTTAGGCGTCGGAATTGCGCAGGTGCGCAAGATAGGGAACGCGGGCGTGATTGTCCAGGCAGCTAGCAAGGGAGATGCGGACAAGATTAGGCGCGCGGTACCGGACAATTTGCGGGTGCAGGTTCCGAAACCGAGGGCCCCTCTCGTTGCGGTCGTTGCAGTTGACGGCGCTAGAGTAGACTCGGGCGCATTCCTGAGGGCGCTGCGCACGCAGAACTTTGCGGGTCAACAAGAGTGGAGAAAGGAGGAGGTCGACGTGGCCTTCAAGAAGAGCGCGCGAGGAGGAGCGTGCACCACGGTGGTGCTGCGGTTTAGCCCAGCTTGGCGAGACAAGCTGGTCTCCAAAGAGCGGGTTTATGTAGAGTGGGAGCGTCATGTCGTGCGCGATTACGCTGACGCTACCTGCTGCGGGAAGTGCCAGGGCTACGGGCACGCGGCACGCTTCTGCAGGGCAACGGTGGACACCTGCGGGAACTGTGGCGAGGATGGCCACACGCATAAAACGTGCAAAAACACCTTCCGGAGGTGCGCCTCTTGCAAAAAAGCAGGGAAGCCGTCGGAGGACCACCGAACCGCTTCGGTCCAATGCCCGGCGAGACAAGCGGCGGAAAAGCGATCCCTAGAAAGAACCAATTATGGATTATAGGTCCATAAGCGGTTCACGAGGAGACAAGACGGACATCTCGGTCGGACAAATAAACCTGCAAGGGTCGGCGATGGCCACCTAGGAGCAGCCGACTCTCGCGAGGAATCTGAACCTCAGCGTCTGTCTGGTGCAAGAACAATACCCGGCAGCTAGGCTGCCGGGCCTGTACCAGCACGATGTGGACCCAATGGCAGGAATCGTCGTGCTGAGAGACGATCTGGCAGTGCTCGTACTCCACAACTTGTGCACGTCTCTCTGTTTGGTGGCACAGCTCGGAGGAGGGGAAAACACCGTGTACGTGGTGTCGGCGTTCTTCCAGTACAGGGATGAGATAGCCCCATACCTGGAGCACTTGGAACGAGTGCTGGAAACACTTCGAGGAAAATTCGTGGTCATAGGTGTCGATACAAACACCCACTCTCAGCTGTGGTACAGTCGCGAGCACCAGTGCGAAGGAAGAGGCAGAGTGGCAGAGCAGCGTAGGACGGCTATGGAGAGTTTCGTGCTGTCGTGGGGTCTCCTGGTCCACAACGTCCAAGGCCAACCGGACACCTTTAGTTCACCGAATGGGAGCTCCAACATTGACGCGACTCTGGGAACGAGAGGAGTTCGGATCGACGGATGGACCGTGCACGCTGATCTCAGCACGAGTGACCACCGCCTGATTACGTTTGTGATCCATCTCGGATCAGCTAGTTCCTCGGGACAACTGCATCAGGCGCGTAGCAGTGAACAGGGCATGGAGCCGATAAGGTTTCGTGACCGCGGGGTGGATTGGGACCGGTTCCGCTCGGACTTAACGCTGCGCGTGGGCAGGATAAAGTTTAACGCTCCTGCTCAGGCTATTTGTTCGGCGTTTACTTCCGCTATCGTGACTTCGGCGGAGAAATGTTTGGGGGTGGTGAAGCCTAAACGGCATGGGGGCTACGAGTGGTGGTCGGGTGAACTGGACGGCCTCCGCAGGCAGCATAATAAATTACGTCGGGAGTGGCAACAGGCAAGGCGCGCGGGCGGCCAGTGCGAAGAGAGTGCGCGAAAACGCTTTCATCTTGCCCGCACTAGGTACCGGAAGGCAATGCGGAATGCCGAAACCGAGCACTATAGAAGAATTTCCGACTCTGGGAATGAAGATCCCTGGGGAATGGCGTACCGGCTCGCTAGCGGGCGCGTGCGCCCACCCTCGGGAGTAGTAAACGGTATGAAGCTATCGCAGGGATTTGCTACGAACATGGAGGAAGCGATGTCTGGAGTTCTGGCGGTCATGTACCCGGACGATGATGTGGCGGTCGATTTACCGTACCACTCAAGGGTACGCCTTGCCGCCGCTTTCGCGTCGTCGGGTAAAGACGTGGACATAGTGGACAGGTCAGCACTCGATAGGATCGTGAAGAGCCTACCTAATAAATGTCCGGGGCTAGACGGTATCACGGCGCGGATTGCCAAGGTCGTTTGGAATGTGGCCGCGTCGGAAATGATGTATATTTACAGCACGTGTGTCCGAGAAGGCGTGTTTCCAGACGTTTGGAAGATTGGAAGGCTGGTCGTTATACCGAAGGGCAATGGGAGACCACTCACGGACCCGAAAGCGTACAGGCCCGTTACGCTTCTGTCGGTACTGGGGAAGATCCTGGAGAGGCTGATCTGCGAGTGTACACCGGGCCTATACGGCCGTATATCGCCCAATCAGCACGGATTCATGCACGGGAAGTCGACGGTGACTGCTTTGAGCAGAGTATTGGACGTCGTGCGAGAGACGAACCACAAGTACGTCCAGGTCATCCTATTGGATATCTCGGGCGCGTTCGATAACGCATGGTGGCCGATGGTCCTGGTCAAGTTTAAGCAGGGCGGTTGTCCTCGCAACGTTTATAGACTGCTGTGTTCGTACTTTACCAGTAGAATGGTGGGGATGTTCGCGAATAACGTGTCCGTCTGGAATCTCCCATTGATTCGGTCGAGACCCGGTCCGCATGACAACGAGGTCGGAAGGACCATGGGAAGGTTGGTGGGTTATGTCTCCCCCGGGGGGCTGCGGACAACACAAGAGATCGGCTCGTCGTCGGTGTCGATCTTTCCACGTCAGCGTCGCATCCCGTCGTGTATTGCTCGCCTCAGTCCCTTCTCCTCGGCATCTATCTCGCTTCTCGCGCGATGCCAGGCGCGTGCGAATCTACTGAACGCGGCATAGTTCGCCTCCGAGGCCACGAGATCCGCGAAGTAAACCGGTCCCGGCTCGCTCGTCACCACGCGGTCCAGCATTTCCTCCCTCTCCCGATCGTACAGTCCGCACTCCCACAGGAAGTGATCCCTGTACTCCTCCGCAAGCCCGCACTCCCACAGGAAGTGATCCCTGTACTCCTCCGCAAGCCCGCACGGGCACGTCCCGACCTCTTTGAGTCCAAGGTCCCGCAGGCGGCCGTTGAACGCGCCGTGACCTGCCAAAAGCTGCGACGTGAAGTAGTCGGGCGCTACCCACGCCGCGCGAAGTCTACCCCTGACGCAAGGGAAGAAGCGCTGCAGGTCGCGCCCCCTCTCCTCGACCTCCCAGCGCTCCTGCCACTTGTCAACCACCTCGGAGTGGAACCTACGCTTAGGTCATTGACCTGTCCCTTGGCCGTTTCCCTTTTCGACGCCTGAATCTTGCCCGCACGGTACACTTCGAGATCCGCCGGCAGCACGCCGCCCAGGACGGCCAGCGCCGGCGTGCTTGTCGTCCGATAAGCCTTCGTCAAGAGCACCAACGCAGACCTTTGGGTTCGCAGCAGCCGACTCGCCACCACAAACGCAAGAGATCTGCCATACCACACCGCAGCCGCGTACGTAATGGTCGCGACAAATGTTCCGTAGTATAACAATCGGAGCGCCGGGTATCTGATACCCCAGTTGGAGGCAGACACTCTGGCCATCTTCCCGAAGCACCTTGCACCTCTGTTGCCGATGTCTTGCGCGTGCTCCGCAAATACTCTGCTCAAAGCAGTCACCGTCGACTTCCCGTGAATGAATCCGTGCTGATTGGGCGATATACGGCCGTATAGGCCCGGTGTACACTCGCAGATCAGCCTCTCCAGGATCTTCCCCAGTACCGACAGAAGCGTAACGGGCCTGTACCCTTTCGGGTCCGTGAGTGGTCTCGTCCGACTACCGTCGACTCTACCGCTCTACCAGTCAGACCGAGACGCCTATATCTTATCTCCCTATCCACACGAGCCAAAGAGCGAGATGTATTTTGTCCCGCTCTAACGCACCTATGCTACGTCACCGATCACGCCAGACCGGTGTTAACAAGACATATACCTCGAAGGTATGATTGAACGCTGCGAGGTAGCCCGGAAAAGGCTAAGAGGAGACACATCGTCAAAAGAACATGAATATGCGTTTAACTAGTATTTAAACATACCATCGAACCCAGAAAAGATACAAGTTTGTAAAAATGCTTTCAACAACATTCATGGCATAAAAAATCAGAGAGTAAGAAGACTTTGTATTCTTCTTAAAGAAAACAAGCTTCCATTTGACAAACGAGGCCAAAATCATTCAGGAAACTCAATTGCCGGAGAGGTATGCAAGTCCATTGAAGATCATATAAAGTCATTCCCAACTAAAGAGGCACATTACACGTCAAAAACTGTTAAGTACTTGCCATCAAATTTAAACATCGAAACAATGCATGAAATGTTTAAAACTAAATATCCTGACACAAAAGTTACCTATGACTTTTACAGAAAACTATTCAATGAACAATTTGAGCTTCGATTTGGTCGGCCCCAAGTTGATACCTGCACAACCTGTGAGGATTTGATGGTCAAAATAAAATCAAAGACCTTGAATGAAAATGCAAAAAAGAGCTACAGTGCAGAGTATATGATATACAAGTGAAGAGCAAATAAGTTTTAAAACAAGATGAAGGAAATTGCAAAGAAGATGATGTTGCTTATGCTTTCATTATATGCAAAATCTGCAATTACCGCAGATCCCAACAAGAGGTGTTTTATCTCAGACTGTGAATGTTTTCAATGTTCACAATTTGGCCACTAACAAAGGGAAGTTCTATATTTACCATGCTGGCACTGCTAAAAAATCTCCTGATGAGGTTTGTTCTTTTTTATTTGACTACATTAATGAGAATGTATCTTCCAATATTAAAAAGTTATACTTATTTTGTGATGGCTGCTCAGGTCAAAATAAGAACCATACTCTCATCAGATTTTTTTGATTCACACCTTTTGGGTCTAAGCTGACAACTGACGACACTATCTGTCATTTTCATACAAATTTTGTTTCGACTTTCTACATACACGACTGTTAAGGCATCTTGTCTAAGCACTCAGGCTACAAAATTAAACAAAATTCTACTTAATTCAAATTTCAAAACAGTGTTGCCAGATCAGATTATTTCCCCCTAGATTTAGGGGTTTCACAACTGAGTTAGGGGCAGAATAGGGGTATTTTTAGAGGACATTTCAAAAACACGCCAAATACAGTTTTCTTGATTTTGGAATTAAATTTAAGAACGAACACATCGTAAGAAAAGGATCTGTATGGTTAACCTTACTAATTGTACATTCGTTTAACCAAAAATCTTATAAAACTTGAACTCGTCAATCCATTTTCTATTAAGATACTTTGCTGAATGCCTTTCATTTCCCAACAATCCCAACATGACGCCGCATCGAGCCATGGCCCATGCCACCATCTGCTTGGTGAAGGCATCTTAGGGGATTTCTGGGAGGAAATAAAATTAATCTAGGGGTACGTCGCAGAGACCATCTGGCAACACTGTTTCAAAAGATGCTCTCGCGCGGCCTCGATGTTGCGTTAGGTTAATTGTGTGTACGTTTTAATATTAATCAAATATGTAAAAAATCCAAAAAAGCATGTGGTAAGTGGAAGAAGACTGGCTTGGTAAAAAAAATTAAAAGGTCTACTTAGGGTTATACAATGCAATTAAATGTGGGAATTGATATAACCTTAAAATATTATAATATTTTTATTCTAATAGTTTGAAATTGAATTGATACAATTTTTGGTTTTCAAATTACAATACAGTTATTTGGTAGCCTCCTCTAATTTACCTGGTTTTTAGCTAATCTTTCTTGATTTAATGTAATAAGGTTGACTGTTATCAAATTTTTGTTATTCTCTCATGTGGAAAGTCTTTTTGTTTAATTTCTTTTCTATATTTTATATAAAATTGTATAGTTTCTCGGGTGAGACATTACTTTAAATAATAGAGAAACCCATATATAAAAAAATCACTACTCACACAGTAAATATAATTGAATATCCATAATAATAAATTTTTGTGGGTGATAAAATGTTGCATAGACATCACAACTTTTAAGTTTATTTACAATTATTATTAACCCTTAAATGCATGATTTCTGACCTCTTGAAAAATATATATCTTGTAGACTTTTACATTCTAATGCAGGGAGACATCAAAATAAATAAAAAAATATATTATTTTTATACAATTTTATTAAAAAAACCTTATGTTGGAGTTGGAGATATACAACATAATACAATTTGAATCCCCACCTGTGTGGTTTATTTGGTAAAGAGATGGCTAATTATGGGTTGTATCTTGGAGGAGTATGGAGTCTATCATGTTGCGGTTGTTCCCTTTGAAAATGTTTTTCATTGTTATTGAAATTCAGAAATCTGGGAATAGTCTCAAATCTGTTGAAAGTCATTGTCTTCCTGATTGGTTCCAAACCTACAGTATTAGACCAGTAAAGTGGATGTTGGGATATTTAATGACTTTTAGTTTTGCAATGAACTTTCTTAGTTCAGTTTCAGTCAAATTCAAGGGTTTTGTCACATTTTTTTTAACTGTGTAAAGATTAGATTCTTCCACTATTTTTCAAGTATTTCACATGTTAGAAAATATGAAGAAATACTATAACGGAGTACCCGTTACAGCTCAATCCCTCAGTTCTCGTGGGTAAGTAGTGCTGCTAAGAAAGCAGTCTGGTCAGAGTTCAAGACTAACTTTCATAGTTGCTCGGCGACTGGCTTGGCTCGTGGAGGGAAATGGAATCTGTGGCACTTCTCCATCTACAGGGGTTTCATTTATCAATAGTGGGTCTTCTGCCAATAACTCAATATCATTTAAAATATTTAATAAGTTAGGCTATGTGGATAACTGTCTCCAAGAAAATAAATTTGTAGTTTTAAATACAGCAAGTGTTTTTTAAAAGAAGTTATGAAATCAAAGTGTTCTTGCAAGTATTGAATAGATTGTTTTAAAAACTGCCCAGCTTTGACGCAAAAAGAGATTTGTCATTTAAGCAATTTTGGATTCTTCATTTCAATATTACTAGGACAGTACATGCATCACTTCCCAATGCTTAAATTGCTGTTTGAACTCTTAACATTATGTTGTGTACAAAGTATAAATCAAGCCATGAGACTGGTTCGCTCTCATCAGCCTAACTTCATAAACAAAAGTTTACAGTATTAACAAGTTGCCTGTCCACACATTTTTGTTTTTTTAATTGGGTTTCTTAGACTGGATGTGGTAGATCTTTATTATTTTACAGATGTATGACAAGTGAATGGGGAATAATAAAACATCAATGTCTCACAATTTTTATTATTATTTTGGTTTCATGACCTGACATACTAGCATTATAATAGGAAAAATCTTACTTATAACTAGTGAGATTCTTAAAAAATTGTACCTAAGCATAACGGTATTCTTCATGAAATACACTCGGTCGTAAGTTTTGGAGTCTTCTTTGCATCAGTGCAAACAATCCAACTGTTGTCGACCACGAAATCTGCTTCTCAAAGTTCGTACGCTAGCAATTGCGATCGCTTACCACGCCGAGAGTGATTATTTGGCACACGCAGCCCCAGTCTCCAATATTTCCGCATTATATATTTTGCCTCTAAGGACCTTAAAAAAATATAATGTGATAGTAAGGTCCCTCCTTACCTCTAAATTGTTGTATTCCAGATGGCGGTAAAGGTTGTCTTTTTTGTATCTGAAGCAATTCAATTGTGGTCGCTAAACGTAGATTTTAGTACTTTCTTGAGTTCTTTGTATAACGACAAACAAAAAAGTTTATCGTGATTTTGACTAGGAATACTATTTTCTTGAAGTTCAATTTGAAAACTTTGTCGTGACTCAATGCTTTTTTTCTATTAAATCACTTATTTGTACTTCCGGTATTTATTTAATTACTAGTAATCTTACAGCTAACATACAAACACAAAATTATAAAACAAAACACTTAGTCAATACAGAAAGCCAAAACAGAATATCAGATCTTTGATGTCTCGAGATCTGAGACGTACTACAATTGTTTTTGGCTTTCCTGGCGTTGATTCGGCTGTACACGATTGGCGAATTCAATATCACCCGGTTGCACGTCAGCATGTTTTGCAATTCGTTTGTATTAGTGAGCGTGTCGTCGAAGTCTTGTACATTTTCTGTGACAACCTCTAAAGCACTGTATACATTGGAGCTGCGTGCTGATGTCTAAGTCCTTTGGACATGCAATGCATTTAAGCATTTTATATATAATTATATAAGAAAAAAAATGAAACAAGTAGCTAACCTCTAAATGTACTCGCTGCTCAGGATGGAGCTGACTTCAATAAAATAATGCCTTAAGAACTTATTGCAACGGAGCTACGACGTTTGTTAAAATTAATCTGAAGACATCGTATAGTATTGTAGATTTAAGTTGCGTGAAGATCTATGACTTATTTAAATAATACTTAATATATGTATTTCTAGTCACGCACTCGCTTTGACACTACATATCATTACAGATCACACATAGATAATGTTATTTATATAGTTTCATTTAGTATAGGAATATAAAGAAATAGGAAACTGTACAGTAATATATGCACCTTCAATAATATGACAGTACAAAATGTCAGTCCAATAAATGCTCTTTATAGTTGGTACGAACTATTACTAGTATTTACCAGGATTTTATGCGATATTATGTTCAAGAAACACGGTCGGAGATACAAAATATCCACGTACAAAATCTGCCAATCAATATTCTCAATTTACTTGCACATATTTTATTGTTCACAATATTTAGTCACCAACACAATAACACTTTTGAAAAGTTAATTTTTTGTATTTATTCCGTTATTCACAAAATAACTATCTTTTCCGAGAAGCTTTCATGATTTTCTCTTCGGAAATTGCAAAACTAATAGCGTCGTTTAATGTTTCCGGGTCTCGACATCTGACAATTGTAGATAATTGTGGTTTTAAACCAATCACAGAATGATGCAGATCCTGCATTGCTGCGATTCGGCCAGCAAGTTCGCTTTTTTTTTGGGACAGATTTAATTCCGTCAATAGTTTGGATAAGCATGATTCTACTCGCAAAGCGAACTCATTAATCGAATCATTATTATGATTACAATTTTGTCGGATAATAAGGCCGAATATTGTTTCTTTTCCCCGAATTGTGTATTTAAAATCCGATAATAATTGTTCCCATTACTCTAAATTCTTTAATGGCACATTCACTTTCGGCTTTACCCCCTCCAACTGACTTAAAAAATATTTTAATAGTACAGACCGTTTTGAATCACTTGCTAAATCATAGGCGTTTCCACAATTGTTAAGAAATGGGATTAGTTTTCCCTAGAGCCATCGAAAGGTTTAATAAATTTTAATAATATATTTAGGTCCGTTGTATAGTCTTATCTTTTTTGTTCGCCTTGAAACTGTCTCGGCTTGTGTAGTCATAACAATTGAAGTGTCACCTTACTTGTTATGGAATGCGGTTGATAAATGGGTATTGAGTTGTAAGCTGGTACTGTACGTTGTACAAAAGTATGTAAAAACTTACAGGTGATGTAGAAAAATATTCTTGAATTCTTGGAAAAATATAGTTCCGTCGGTGTTGGGCTCAACTGGGCTGTCGATGAAAGACAGGCCTGTGCCACTTATCACACAGTGGACGGATTGAGTTCGATATCACTTTTCACTTTCACACACAGGAGACGTTACCAGGATTTATAAAAATCCCTTTTCGCTGCCACCAATGTTAGAAGTATCCCAGTATTGGGTTTAAAAAAAAAGAAAGATGAGTTCAGGATACAATTGAACTTTTATTTGATTATAATATTTATCGAATATTAAAATAAAGCCAACAAATGTGTCCGCGACGGAGGATGATACCGAACTCACTTCATATTTTAAGTATCGGTTCACCTCTCGGTGAGAAATGCTGACTAAACAGAAGGTATGTCAGCCAGACTGCACCCTGTCTGGCTGACATACTAATACAATACATCGTTTAAGAGGAGAGCCATCTTTCTTTCGTATTCCGACGTATCCATAACAACGGTTGCGTTCCCTTTGTCAGCTCGGAGTACTACCAAAACTTCGTTCGCCTTTAGCTCCGCGAGAGCCTTTGTTTCAGCGAAAGTGAGTTTTCTTTTTGGCGGTTGGCTTGATCGCAGTATGAACGAAAGGTCTTGCCGTATGGTTTCAGCCTCATCCTTTGGTATCGTGTTTTTGAATATACATTCCTCTACGAACTAACAATTTATTCGGATTATTTCGCGGTGCCGTTGCTAAATTTAAGCCTCTATTTAATACGTTTGTTTATCCAAGTTTTGTTTTGATAGATTGATGACAGTGACGTTTTGACAAGTATCGGGTGTGTCAGTTAAAGTCGCGATGTTTGACAGGTGTCTATTGGTGTTCTGTGCTGGTTTTTCAAACGTTTTTATTTGTATGACGTTGCAGTTATTGAATTTGTTGTGAGCCCGAGTGTTTAAGATGTTTATGCCGCCTTCCGCATTTCCGCCTCCAATCTGTTTCCGACAATATCTCACGTAGTTCATCCGTTTCATTTTGGATTTGAATGTTTAGTCGTTGATACTCTGTTCTGTGTCCGGCGATAAGTTTAATTAACAATTTTCTACTTGCTGTTTCAAGAATACTGGCGCTCCCAACTATGTCTTTTCTTGGAGCCAATCGTACACAGTTGGGGATGATGTGGTCTCTGCATCTTTTAAGAAAATTTATGGATGCTAGGAGACGAGATGCCTTTGTTTTCTTGAATACCAGTCGTCTAATTTTGTTTGCATTTTCCAGTCCGTACTGTTGCACATAGTATTGTCTTTTGTTAACATAGCTTTTACACATTAAGAAAACACTTTATAAACGGATTGAAGCTATGTAGTATTATTATAAACTTATAATTATTTACAGAATTTTAAATTAATACAGATAACACAACTTTCTCTACAGCTGTGATACTTTTGACATTCAACACCTTTTGTCTTCAGTCACCGTGACCACGCACGCTGTAAAGCACGCGAAACGTCAGAAAATTTAAAATTATGTAAATAATTATAAGTTTATAATAATAATACATAGCTTCAATCCGTTTAAAAAGTGTTTTCTTAATTATTCGTATTATTTGTTTTCATGGCTTTTGCAAAGCGGTGGAATCACAAAATATCCATCGTTGTGTCCTCTTTGTGCAGAAGGAAACCACCAATTACGTAATGGTGTCTGTCAACAAGTTGTAAATTTTCTGTTAATGGTTCAAAGGCATTGTATAATAGCGACTTGGTTCCTTTTCGCGTTCCTTCTTCGGTGAACAATGACAATGGGAACTGAGTGAGCTCGTATGCTAGAAATTTTTCAGGTCTCGGAATTCTTCGTTATGCACATTCATTGAAAAAGCAACAATGGATCGATCGAATTGGTGACTCGTCGATGGTGTGCTAAATTGGTTGTTTTGTTTGCATTTAGAGCTAGATGTAGACGCGGTTATGTTGTTGTCGTGGACCCTTCTTTTGCAATCCTGCGATGTGCAGACTTGTTTTGATATGTTGGTCTATTTAATTTTTTTGTGTGCATGAATTATTTTTCTCGCAAACACGACACTATAAAACATATATGTATGTAAATGTTCCAGGAAAGGCAGTTGTGTGTTCGTGTTATCCACGAAGACACACTTTGTTTCCGGAGGCATGGTACGCACCAAATTTTACACAAATAAAAAAAATAAACTGCAGATCAATCAAACGCACGCAATTCAGCACGCACGTCAAATATGAACAAGTAACAATTTATATGCATAATAGGTGGAACGATTTGTAGTACTCTTTCATTTTATTATCGTATTGGGGAAGAAAACGCAAAGGTGAATGTAGGTGGCGGTGCATTCGTTTGACCCATAACAATAAAATTATTGCTTGTTTTTCTGAGAAAATTACTGGTAACTAGTCGTATTTTGGTTTTGTGAGAACAATGTATTCACTGTGGAATGTTTCACAGCTCAAAGATGAACTTAAGATACGAGGAGCTACTTTAAAAGGCCGAAAAGCAGATTTGGTCAAGAGGTATTTATTTCGTATTTTCCTGTTATTTTAACGGAGATTATTTCCCTATTTCAACAAAAACTTCAATAACTTCATTTGTTATGCCAAAGAAATCCTTTTTGTTGTGTACAAATAGTGCTGTTTAGCAAAAAAAAAATTATTTTGTGAACTTTCCGAATATAACCTCTAATTTAATCAATTTTGTTATAGGCTAGAGTCATTTGATCGTAATCTGAACTTTGGAATACCACAACAGCATGAAACTGATGATCCAAAAATTGATTTGCCACCATCAGAGTGTTACCATGATGTTAATAGTAGCACAGTGCTTCCTAACCTAACCAAGCAACATATTCATATGTTTTATAATGAGTTTGGAAAGAAGCCTGATGATGGTCTCTTACTGTACCAATCGAGATATTTGATAGTAATAAGAGCTGCATCTGTCAATGAACACACCTTTGTAAAAGGTATATGCAAAGCATCAATGAAACGGTTGCAGTATGAAGTAAACATAAAAGTTCATACAAGTGGCCAAATTGATGAGTGCTCATGTGAATGTGCGGCAGGCAGTGGAATCACTGCCCACTGTAAACATGTAGCCACTGTGTTATATGGTACAGCAAAGAAGGTACAGAGGAGAAGTTGCTGCGTATGCTTAACCTCCTATCAATAAGTCCAGCACAAGTTGCTGCTACACATAAACACTGTCGATAGAGAGTAGTATCTTCCTTGCATAAACAAAAATATATAAATAGGAGAACAAAGATACGAACCTGTAGCTGAACTTATGCTTTGAAAGTCTGCTTCTGTGAAATGATTTGAACACAACCTAGAATTTTTAGATGCTTTAAAATTGCGTATTTTGGTAGCCTTTTCCCAAAGTTTTTTGATTTGTATATCTTTGGGAAATGAATGGTTTCCATTGTTATTGCAAACCTACGCAACGCGGCATTATTTGATAAAAAGCCGCAAAAGGTTTTGTTTACAATTTTTTGTATGGAATTTGACAACTAATATCACTTATTATGAGTCAAAGTAAACCAGCACCGCCTGTGTCAAAACTTGGCAGTTTTCTTCAATGCCGACTTATTTTTCAAAAACAGGTACAGGTATATTAAAATAATAGAATATTTGTATCCCTTTTAGGACAATATCTGGGTTTGGCAACTTCTTTAATACTTAGTCGAATGTATAGGAATGTATAGTATAGGACTCAATCATCACAAATGTTTAAGAAGGTTACTGTTAGTTCGCCTTCTTCCGTATTTATCCTATTGATTATTGCAGCGTAACAATATTCAGTGTTTTTTTTACTAGAAATTCAACGAAGACGTAATAACCGATGTTTGTTAATTGAACTAGGTACTAACACTTGTCAGTGCAGCGTCATGTGAGTCGTTCATGTTTTCACTTTCTGAGTAAATCATCTACGTTATGTCTTGTTTTTCACTCCTAAATTGAAATGCTGGCACTCGTCTTCGGAAGTGGAACGTAAACTTTTCATTATAAGTTTAGCGGCACTTGGAGCTGATTCCAGAGTACTCCTTAATATTTCAGCCATTACTTGATGTATTTTTAGAGTGCCAAAGCTTTTTAAATTAACTGTTTCTTTTTGAAGGTCGTCTGTCAATCCTTGGATGGCTTTATCGTCGATTATGAAGAAGATAATTGCAGAACATTGAATGGCCCATATAGCAGCAGGTGAATGTGTGCAATTTTAGGAAACGGTACAATAAGAAGATAGCGGTTTGATGATTTTAATTTTTTCTTTCTCCTCTAAGGCCGGGAGTATCAGTGAGAATCGTTGATTTCCTTGAACGATTTCGATTGGATTCGACACGTGATGGTGCTTTTGTAAGCGGTCTTATTGTTTCTACGTTAATACGTTAAACTTTTCTGTAGGCTTTGTAATTTACGGTCCTGGTTCATTTGACGGTCGCTGCTTATTTGATAGTACGTGTGATAGTTTATCAATAACTTCTGTAATACTCAATTTAGTGACACTTGTTCTGGGTTGAACTATCACTCAGAACTATCTCCAGGCTGCAGTGATCCCTGGTTGCCCATCGAAGCAGTATTTGGCTCGAGACGATCAGTAACAAATGATTGTGCAAAGTTAGTCTTGAAAGACATCTTCATTGCACGGCCAAATCCCAACTTTTTTATATGAGTTGATATTGTTTTGTGTGAATGCCAGTGGAAATGCTTATTTTACAATGCCAGGGAGATCATATGTATTGTCATGTTATAGAAAGTGGTCAATAAATATTGAAAATTCTTTTTCAGTTATCCATCCGGAACTATTATTTCCTACGCCTAAAGGCCCCGGGCGACCCATTTTGGTCGAATAAATCACAATATCTGTCTCGTCTACTCCAGATTCTACTCAGTGAAAAATTGTATTGTTGAAGCACTCCTTGATATTTTTCGAAAAATGAGTTCTAGTACGGTTGAAGGATGCTGGTCTCCTTAAGCTTGGTCTCCGAATAGACAAGGATGCGTTGCCCTTCCTCAGAAGCTAATTTTTTGACATCGTCTGTTAGTAATCCAAAATAAGATATTAAAACATTTTAATAAATAATCAGCTATCATTGTTACTTTCTCAGAATTGAAAACTAGTTTTTTTTTATAACCCACTTCAACAGAAGTTTCCTTCTTTTTGTCTTTACGTATTTAAACAGTGTTACGTGACAAATATCGTATTCAGGAGCAACATCTATATTTCCTGTTTTTACCAGAACTTCTTCAGCTGTCAGTACAAATACTTCTTGAGACGTAAACTCGTTTTTTTTTTTATGTAATAGCAGGCAAACGGGCAAGAGGCTCACCTGATGTGAAGCGATACCGCCGCCCATGGACACTCACATTGCCAGAAGGCTCGCAAGTGCGTTGCCGGCCTTTCAAGAATTGGTACGCTCTTTTCTTGAAGGACCCTAAGTCGAATTGGTTCGGAAATACTTCAGTGGGCAGCTGGTTCCACATAGTGGTGGTGCGCGGCAAAAACTGCCTTAGAAAATAAAAAATGTATATGTGTACTCTTCCTTTTGTAATATCTCATTCTATAAAATAAAAAAAAACACTCGTTAAATATCACATGTTAATGCTGACCCCACTCAATTTGTCAATTTAAGCCCCAAGGTCACTTTTATATTTCATCAATTTCATAAAATAAACTAGTTAAAACAATAGGCATGATGACAGCAAGTAAATTTTATTGAAATAATTTGTATAGATACGTATATACATAAGTAGTTTATTATAAAACATTGATTCTTTTTTAATTTAAAAGCGAGATTTTTTTTTTATTGATAAAATAAAATCACTTAATACGGCAATACGCCATGTTGGCGTTCAGCCAATCAGAGCGCGATTGGCTGAACGTCACGTTAGAGTAGTTGTCAAATTGTTTATTTATAATTCAATAGATAACTACGACTCTTGCTTAATTTTACCACTAAAAACGCCGTTTTAGTTTTGTTTGCGACTTAAATTTGTTTTGTGTAAATCTATTTGATACACTCAGTCATGGAACAAGGATTTCTAAAGGCTTCCAGCGCAAATTTACCGAGGATCGACGTACTAATGCTAGGAGAGTTTCTGCGATCAAACAATGACTTTTGTTCAGCAGAATTTAGAAATGTTAAGGCTTCCCAGTAAGTACCTTCTATTAAACAGTTCATTACCTAGTTATTTAAATAATTAAAAATAAGACCATAGCTGTTGTACCTATTTCAGTTTAAGCTCCAATGTTACATTTTGAGGTTATGTTTGTACATATTTCTTTCTGTAACTAAGTAATTGCTTTGTTTATTTCAGGTCTGCCAGGGCGTCTTATGGTGATGATGCTGTATCCTATGTCCAACTCAAACGTGAAGGAAACGTATGCACAATAAAAGCAAAAATCTGCCCAAAACATAAAGTACATGGAACGTTGTATGGAGTGTCTTTGGTAGTCGACAAGCAGGAAGAAACAGTGAAGTCAGTAGAGTGTCATGACTGTGTGGCTTCTCAAGGAGGTTGCAAACATGCCATGGCATTCTTAATGTGGCTTCATCGCAGGAGTGAGGAACCATCTTGTACATCCATAGCATGCTACTGGAAAAAATCCAAGCTTTCCCGGGTTTGGAGTAACCTTAAATACATAACTGCTAAGTAGTTGTCTAAGGGCAGCCCTAGCTTACCGTTAAATACTGAAGTATTTGAAAAATTTTTAGTGGAAGAAGAAGGCTTAACAAGTGTGAACTTATGAAATACCAAAACGATTATGTTTTGGACAGACTATAAAATCTTTCAATGGACAACTTTGTGCTAAAATATAATGAAAAATCTTGTGATACATTTTTAGGAAAAGTGATATTGTCTGATGATGACATCAACAATGTCGAACAAGAAACAAGGGAGCAACATAAAAGCAGGATTTGGTACGAATTAAGGTATGGTAGAGTGACCACTTCAAGAGCTTATGAGTTCAGTAGATGTAAAACCAGTGATGGCACTCTGATGGCAGTAATAATGGGTGGATAAATTCTCGACACGCCAGCCATGAAACGTGGTAGAATATTGGAGGATGATCTAATCCAATAAAACTATCCTATGTTAGCGGGCTCACCTGATGGGATATGTGAAGATAGTATTATTGAAATTAAGTGTCCTATGAGTGAGAAAACAGTGAAAAATTATGTATATAATGGAAAACCAACCGAGAAGTTTTATGTGCAAATGCAACTTCAAATGTTACTGACAGGTCTTAAAAAAGGCTACTTCTGTGTAGCTGATTGCAACTATAGTGTTAATAAGAAAGTAGATCTAATGAACATTATGTATGATGAAAAATATGTATCAGATTTTCTTAAGGTTATAGTTCCTTTGTGGAAAGGTGTCATCTGGTCAACTGAATTAACTATTGTTTGAACAGCTTCACTTCTAAATTTATTTGTTATGTACACTTGAATGGCTTTATCTGTCGTCTTAGGTGCATCTTGAGTAATATTTTCCTGCATGGATGATGTTCCAGGTAAAGAGTGTGTATAAGTTCTGACTGTTCTGTAGCAATATGGTTGTATTGTTAGATATTTGTAATTCCTGCTCAAATTTTCCAATTAGTTCTTTTCTTTGTTTTTTCACAAAGTATTCTCTATCCATAGAATCAGAAGCTCGTTTTCTCCTATCGGGTTGACAATAAAATTTTAATGGAACACACACTTTTTCATACGAATCTGCGACACTGACCCCATCACATGGTATTCCATGTAATTTTCCATATCACTTGGTAACTGAAATAAAAATAAAATACATAGGTACTTTTATAATAGCTCATTGGGGATGTAAGAGATTCTTAACCTCTAAATAAAGTGTGTTTAACAATGTTTACATCATCTAATGCTTGTCACATTTATTTAGTATCAGCATGAAATCTGCAAACATAACGTAAATACTTACGTCAAAGTGATCTTCACAGAAAAAAAGCTGAGTAGGGGGTGTTATTCCTTTCAAATCAGGTCTTGCATGTTTAAGCCACTTATTTCGCATTGTCTTGTCGAAAGGAACGAAAATAAAGAGAAATTATAAGTCCAGCCGCAGAATTATTATTTGGCCACGTGGTCTAACTTTAAATTTAAAACGAAAGTCACGAAAAAGGCAACGGCAAAATAAATTAGCCTATAATAAACTAATTTGTCTATTTTACAATGCCAACTAAATATTTTAAAATCAACATCAAATAAATATCAACGGTTATTTTTATTTGTCCTTCTGATTTATACCTTGCCATGAAAATTACTAACTCAGCCACGGATTTTACAACTCATCAACATTTTTCGCTTTACAGCTTCAATACAAGCTCCTCAATTTGTAATCATTCGGGCTTCAATAGACAACATCATATATTATAACTTAGCTCGTAAAATAATAATTCATATTCTTTTTTCGTGAAAATAGCCTCTGTACCTACGATTTGGCGCGAGTGCGAGATATGACAGCGACTGGCCATTTGCACCAATCAGAGCGCGCCATTCGATTCATGCACAGACAGCACCTTACCTGTGTTTGTTTTGATTATTACCGTTCGTGCGTTTATGAGTTTGTATTGCAATTGTTTGATCTATAATTAAATTAAAGTTTCTCGTAAGTTTTAATTAGTTATGACGTCTCAAAACAATAACGAAGTACCTTTGTACTGTTCTGACGAAGAATCGCAAGAAGGTCAGCTGTCGAAAAGAAAGCGAGGTGAATCTAAGAGCTGGATATTTCAAATAAAATTTTCAAGTTTTAGCTCCGCTAAAGGAGCTGTGAGTGCAGAGAATACGTGGGCAATACGCTCTACACACAATACCATGGACGGGAAGAAACGGTTTTATAGATGCAACAAAGTACCACGTAAAGGGTCACAGTGTGCTGCAGAAATATATTTGCTATTTGTTACTTTATCGTACAGATTGCCAGCATGACCATGATTCTATTAAGAGCAACTACGATTATGGTATTTGCAACGAAACTAAATATGAAATCAACAAACTGTATGAGCTCCACCTAAAGCCGAAATCAATCTTGGAGTGTTTGAAAAAAAGCTCTGAACTTAAAGTACCTACAAAACGGCAGCTTTATAATTATTTAGCAGATCGCCGGCGCATCAAATATGGACCTTGCACTATTTCATTAGGAGAATTGGAAAAATGGGTAACTGAACACACTAACGTGCCAGAAAACGAGAACGAAGTTTTTGTGATAGCCTATTATATTTTGGAAAGTGATTCACCTAGTTTTCGCATCGTATTATCAACAAAGAACTTGTTAAAACAATGTATTGCCGCTGACATTTGGCAGGGGTATCCGGTATTGATAGCGGGAACCACCGATAAAAACAAAAAAAATTCATCCAATTCGCTTGACCATATCTACAAATGAATCTAAGGCAAGGAATCAAGACAATGTTTCAAGGATTAAAGAGCAATCTTTTGTCAATTTTTTCTCATACTTATGAACCGAAAATCCTTATTTGCGACGCTGCAAAAAGTATTCATAACGCGTTTCGTGAAGTGTTTGGAGCTGAAACGATAGTGAAAATGTGCTGGGCTCACGCCAAGAAGAAAATTTGCACTAAGTTGGACCAAACCACGGGAAAGAATTTTCGAAAACACATATTGGAAGATATTGATGCACTGCAATCAGCTACATCTTTTGACATCACTTGTTTTTAAAGAAATGGAAAGACCAAAAAGCATTCATCACATATTTTAAAAAAGAACGGCTAGTAAGAAACCCAAACTGGTATTTGGGCGCAGCACCAGTATCACCGGCGACGAACAACGCACTCAAGTCTTTTAACAGAGTTATAAAAGACCACAACACCCTCCGCGAGCGTATACCGTTGGCCCGTTTCTTAGTCGTGGCAGAGGAAATGGTTAATAGCTGGTCACAACAAGCAACGGAAGAAACCTTCGCGAGTCAACCTGAACTGCAGTTACTTGATTGGACAACAGGTTATCAATGGGCCAAAACTGTTACCAAAATAAGAATTGTACAATCAACACCAGCCAGCAACACATACTTAATTCCATGCAAAGACTCGTTGAAGAATAATCAAGCTGAGAAAAAATTTGAGCATTTTGACGAATATAAAAGTTTTTTTTTTATTTTGGAAAATAACCCTACCAAACAATCCAAATGCCTTGCAATCAGACTGAAATTCGTAACAGCACCATTAGAGGCAAAGGCACAACTGCTTGGAATGAAACGAAAGCGTGGAAGGCCAACTAAGGCGCGAGCCGCATTCATAATTGAATGTTTTTTTTTTCACTTTTGATTACGTTACTATACGCGTATCTCACCTTTGTTTATTATATTATATTTTAATACACAGATTATTATTAGAAAAACAAAATATTTTATTTTATATTCCCTCAATAGTTCTTAGGTAAATAGTGGCTTTAATATACAGTTTCATGATAATTTTAGGTAAACTTGAGGATCCATGAATGTAGCATAAGTTAAACTTACTGAGTTATAAAATTTGAAGCTAATAGAATAAGTTTTAAGGTGCCATATATTAATATTTTAGAAGTTTGTTACTTGATTGCATGTCACAAATTTAGATGCTAAAAAATAACCACCATGCTGCTGTTATATTTGGAGTGGCTGACTTAGTAATTTAGAAGGCAACTTAAATTTTCAGACGCAAATAATGCTATTAAAAAGAAGCTTCTTTAAATACTACCCGAAAATAAATAGCTTCTCGGGAGTTTTTATGGACGTATTAGGACACAATCGGCACACCGGCACACCATCTATAAGCTTTCGAATTCATGTTTCTATCTGCGAAATTCGAAATTAACAAGAGCGTCTCAATGTTAACAACTATTGAGTGAACCTTGTACTCTAACGTGACGTCACAAGCGACGCCATGACACTTTGAAGCGTTTTGTTACGAATTTAAAATTTATGAATTAAAAACAAATTTTTGAATAGTAAACCTTAATTTTCAGCAGAAATATTATGTTTTTCGTAATTAATATGTATTTTTGAACATTATTTAACAGTTTTTCAAAATTTGTCATCATGCCTATTAACCCTTAAATGCATAAAGTAGTAAAACTGCAACATACCATTCAAACGACCATAAAATTATTAGTATGAGTTCAATGCATGCTGTTGCAGGATTATTACTATCATGGTGATATATTTAATCGAGTGGCAACACACTTTTTTTCTTCACGACTGTCAAATTTAAATTGATTTTGACAAATCAAAGCCGATCGTAATTTTGGAGCGGATGAAAATTGTGTATTTGCTTTGCAGTGTAATTATTTGGTTTTCGAAGGTACGTTCAAACAAAATTAGTTATTTTACGTAATAATTCATCTTCTTTTCAGTACAATTTATAAGTTATAAAAAAACTTTTGGTGTGTTCGGAAATTTTGTTTATTTTGTTGTTGTAAATCTGCAACAATATGCATTTACTAGATTCCTAGATTTACTATATTCAGATGCCATACTTGAATCAAAATCAAATAGAAGAGTATTTAGCTCTAATAAATGATGGAGAGATTTCGGAAGATGATCTTGAGGACTAGGATACAGAAGGTAATGAGAATTTTTATGAAAATGGAGACGATTTGCTTCACGATCTTGAGAGTCCATTAGAAGAGGAAAATGATGACCCCGATAATGATCCATTCATGGCAGGAGACCCGCCATTGATAAATGAAGCTACAGCAAATGATCAAGTGCCACAGGTTCCATTCCCCTCAACAAGTCAAGCTAGTCGCCGAGCAACTATGAGAGGACTCGTATGGAAGGTAAAAAAAATTGTTTTGAATTCTGACCAGACAGCTTTTCATGGAGACACTACATACCCACCTGAACTGAAGGATGAGGCTACTACTGGTACTCCCTATAGTATTTTTTCACATTTTATTACATCAGAAACAGTTCAAAGGATTGTGGAAGAGTCTAATTTGTATTCCGTTCAAAAAAATGTGACTAAACCATTAAATTTATCTGAAACTGAGCTAAGAAAGTTTATGGCGATACTGATATACATGTCTGTTATAAAATATCCCAATGTACGGCTATACTGGTCAAATACTGTAGGTTTTCAACCAATCAAGGACATAATGACTGTCAACCGATTTGAGACTATTCGTAGATTTCTACATTTCAACAATAACGAGAAACATTTACCCAAGGAACACCCACAACATGATAGGCTCCATAAGATAAGGCCTATAATTAGCCATCTAAATGAGAAATTTGCTTTAGTTCCTATGGAACAAAAACTCTCAATTGATGAACAGATGTGTGCCACAAAAGTGGCACACTTCATGAAGCAGTATTTACCTAATAAGCCCCATAAGTGGGGGTTTAAATTATATGTGATGTGCAGCGTGAAAGGTTATGCTCATAAATTTGAAATATATACTGGCCAAGAGAATGAACGGCTTCCAGATGAACCAGATTTTGGGCCAGTGGGAAATGTTGTAGTCCGGCTTGCTAGAGGTGTCCCAAGGCATATAAATCATATAATTTATTTTGATAATTTTTACACCTCTGTACCTTTAGTTACCTATCTTGCCAAACAAGGAATCTATAGCCTAGGTACTGTGCAATCTAACAGGCTAGTGAACTGCCGGACAAAAAAACAATGATGAAGAAATCTGTTCCTCGTGGAACTTATGAAGAGCAGATGACTGAATTTGACGGTATTGATTTGACAGCAGTTACTTGGAAGGACAATAAAGTTGTAACTTTTCTATCTTCATATGTTGGAGCTGAACCTGTGGGCTAAGTAGAAAGATTTGACAAGGCAAATAAGACTAGAATTAAAATTTCATGCCCACATATAATAAAGGAATATAATGCCCATATGGGCGGAGTGGACCTAATGGATAGCTTTATTGGGAGGTACCGAATTGCAATGAGAAGCCGAAAGTGGTATCTTCGTATCTTTTACCACTTATTGGACATGACGGTAATAAATTCTTGGCTTGTGTATAAAAATTTAAAAACAACTGAAGCCAATTCATCAGTTCTAAACCTATGTAACTATAGACTGGAACTTGCTGAGGTATTAGCCAAAGTAAATAACTCATTTGAACTCTGCAACAAAAGAGGAAGGCCAAGTACCAGCAACAGTGTTGAAATGGAAATACAAGCAAAAAAAAGGAGAGGACCAGCTCAACATATTCCTCCTAAGGACATAAGGACTGATAATGTTGGTCACTGGCCTGGTAATTGTGTTCGCAGCAGATGCAAAATGCCTGGATGCAAGGGATACACGCAAAACAGGTGTGAGAAGTGTGGAGTAGCTCTTTGTCTTACCACAACCAAAAATTGTTTTAAAAATTTTCATATGTAGTTATTGTCTAGTGAGTGCATAGTGTTGTAGTTCTGCAATAAATGGTTTTTAATAAAAAATTGCTTTGAAAATAAAAAAAAATATTTTTTTTTATTATTTTTCCCTAAATCAGCATATTCATGGCTCCAAAATATATTTTTTCTCGGTTTAAATATAAAATCATGCATAAAATCATGCATCGAAGGGTTAAAGGAACAAATAAAACACGAAAAATCAACGGTAAGAAAACAAGAGCTGATGTTTGAACAGCGAATCCACAAATTAAGAGCAAAGGCGTTTATTCAAAAACTTCGAGAAGAAAGAGATCAGCTTTGATTGCCAGAAAAATTTACCACTGCCCCGAGTCCCAGACCAGACCACATATAATTCGAGACAACTTTATTTGTACAACTTCACGGCAGTAATTGGATCGTCTAATGCTAAACTTACAAAAGAAAATGTGCAATCGTATGTTTGGACTGAAGATGTCGCTGCGAAATCTGCAAATGAAATTTGCAGTGCACTGCGTCACTGTCTTAATTCTTTAGACACGGCTGGAATAAGCACCATTCGCTTAATGGCTGACGGATGCGGTGGCCAGAATAAAAATACGTTTCTGATAAGCATGGCGAGTAAAGTGTCAGAGGCGCCGCAGACGTTAAAAACAATAGAAATTATATTTCCAGTAACAGGCCACTCCTTCATGCCAGCTGACCGAGTTTTTGGCTTGACAGAAGTAAAAAAAAGGGAAGTCGACCCCAAAGAATATATAGATATAATAGGAGAACATGCAACCATTCATAAATTAGGAACAGAAGTGCCTGTGTATGATTTCCGTTCCGCCGTAGGAAAAACAGTGAAGACCGCAGGCAAATGGCATTTTCAAATAAGTAAAATTAAAAGAGTAATTTTGAGGAGAGGAAAACAACAAGAAATATTTTGGCGAGAGGAGAAATTTCATACCAGTCTGACACAGGAGTGGCCAAATCCGTGCTAAGTCCCGGAAAAAGTTTCAGTGAAATGATCCCAGAAATACTTCTGTTAGGTGTAGCCGTCAACGAGTTGAAACTGCGAGATGTAAAAAATTTACTGACTAAACATTATGGCCCAGAGTTACAGAGGGACTGCTTTGGAAGAGTTGCAGTTTTATAAAAATGTTCTTGCAGTTGATCATTGTTATCTGCGCACTCAAGAGAATGACGAATGTTTTGAACATGAAATTGAAGAAGTTTTAAATTTTGTTTTGTATAATTTACATGTTGAAGACTGTTCGTCGCCTCAGTGCTTGTTAGGCCAACAGACCAATTTTGACGAAAATGACCTTTGAATGTAGTTTGCTTAAGAACCAAATTCTACACAGTTTAGATGAAGAACGACTCATGTAACTATACAAATAAATGAGCAATACACAGATTTAAAAATACAATATCCACTTTGAACATTACTCTGCGTGCTTGCATGGCTTACCACCAACAAGTGACCAACATCCAGTATCGAAATTCGCAGCGCGTGCTTGTTTGCCGTATATCCGAAAATGAACCAATTACAGGCACGCTCGCTCGTGACGTCACCTCTCGATGTTCCGCCATATTGTTTAGTTACAACTTTTTTCGACCCGAGCCGGTAACGTCAGAGCTGCCTTTTTTAGTTTTTCTTAAGTGAAAGAAAATAAGATACAAATTGTCAGAATCTTCGAGGATTATGTCCTGGACCAAATGTAAGGAACAATACAACCGCAGTACTGCACACAAGGAAATGTAAGTTGCGTGTCGTGTTTGTTATATGGCTGTGGCTCAGAATCATACTTTAAGTTATGCATGACATACTTGGTTCAGGGTCAATATTGAAATCTCGAATAAAATGTCAGCTGCTTCATATTTTTGATTAGGTTTAAATATTTTTTTAGATTTTCTGGTTAATCCCATGCTGAAAGTTGCCCCAATATTTTAACAGATTATTTATTTGTATTGATTGATATAATAAAAAAATTACATTTTTTTATGAAGACAAGGTTGCACTTGACTGAATAATAAGTGATTTCAATTTGTTATACCTTACAATATTAATTTTAAGCTTGTTATGGAGATTATTCACTCAATTCAAAAAAGCTTAAAATTAATATTGTATAAAAAAATAAATATAAAGTAATAGTAACTATAAAAAAAACTATAGTGATAAATATGACTACACTAAATAATACGTAAATAAAAACCTAAACTATACCTAATTCCTATATTAAAATTTATTTTCCAGGGTTAACAGAGTGAAGAAAAAGTTATTCGGAAACTTGACAACTGCAGTGGAAAATTACATCGTTTGTCATGGAACTTCAGAACTTGAACTGGAAAGTTCAGTCATAGTAATTGATAATAATGCTGATAGTACTACTGACGCTACTGATGTCGTGGAAGCTGTGGAACAAAAAATCTAAGAAAGAGAAGAAGGTGCCCTGGAAAGTGGCAGAGAATTGCGAGGAAAAATAAGAGGCTGGTGAAGAATATGTAAATATTAAAGGAAAAAAATGTCCAGCAAAACGGGTCCAAGCTGGATGTGACCAAAAGTGCCCATACAACTGCTCAGCCAATTTTTCAGAACAAGAAAGAGAGGACTTGAAAACGGCGTTTTATTCATTAAACGATGCTTCGAAAAATAAATATTATAACAAATTTACATGTAGAGTACACTCGCAAAGGAAAAGAACGACAGCAGAAGAAAGTTTTCATTCGAATACTTTTTGTTGAAAAATGAGCAAAAAACGAAGGTGTGCCAGAAGTTTTTTTGTGGTACTTTGGATATATTGGCAAAAAGAATATATTATTTTCACAAAAATCTTCACAACAACCAACTGAAACTGATTCCCACACCATCCAAAGGAAAATACATAAAAAAACAGACAGCTGAAAACAAAATAGAAGAAGTAATTCAGCACATAAAGTCCTTTCCCACACAGGAATCACATTTTTATAGAGCTAACACAAAACATCACTACCTCGATAGTGGTCTCACAATCGCAAAAATGTATTCACTTTATGTGGAGACAAATAAAGAACCAGTTAATGAAAATGTTTCCCGGAGAGTGTTTAACGAAAAATTTAATTTGGCATTTCATCACCCAAAAAAAAGACGCTTGTGATGCTTGTTCTGAATTCAAAGCACTGAAAATTCCTAGTGCTAAACAAACAATCAAACATAGTGAGCATATAAAAAAAGAGGAGGGCAACGAAGAAAGGGAAAAGGACAGAAAAATAAATGAGGCAATAGCAGTTATCACATTTGACTTACAGAACATTTTTTCTCTTCCGAAAGCCAACGTGTCCTTTTTTTTGTTCACGAGTAAATTGACTGTCTTCAATTTGACAGCCCATTGCAATTTAAACAAATCTGCAACAAACGCAATGTGGCATGAGAGTAAAAACGGAAGGAGCGGCGATGACCTTGCAAGTGCGTTAATTAAAATTCTTATATCCATCGTGGAGAGTTTACCTGTCACAGTAACCAAGCTCGTCTTGTGGTCAGACTCATGCGTGCCCCAGAACAGGAATTCACATATGAGTGTTGCTATAATGACATTTTTAGTCACCAGAAGCAAAACAGGTAACCGAAATAACACAAAAATTTTCTGAGCCGGGTCACTGTAATGTTCAGGAAGTCGATGCAGTACACAGCCTAATTGAACGAAATATCAACGGCATCAAGAAATATATAGCCCAATATCATTACTGAGGGCATTTTTGAAAATAAAATCCAAGGCTCTAACATTTAAGTTCCTCCAGATGCTGGATGACGACTTCCACTCTTACCATGAAGAAGCTATTAAGTATGGATTTAACCAAGTACCTTTCTCAAGAGTAAAGGCCATAACTTACAATAAATCAAATTGGAATATCTTGCAATACAAAACCAGTTTCCGAGGGCCCACAACATCAGTAGACAAATTCAAATCCTAAGTGATGTAAGCGTGAAGGCTCCTACAAGGACTGTTACACAAAAAAAAATTCAAGACATACGTAGCTCATACAAATATATGCCGGATGAAGATAAGAAATTTATGGAGAACATACTACAAAAAAGCTTTGAGGAAGAAAATCGCTGAAGAAAAACAGGGAACAGATGAAAAAAACAGGTAAAAAAAGAAAAACAGGAAATACAGGAAAAATTGGTAAGACAGGAAATACAGAAAAAGCAGGAAAGGCAAAAAAAGACGGAAAGACTGGAAAAGCAAGATATAAGGGCCAGGGGTGCTGACTCTGAAGAAAATAGTGGAGGGGACCTACTACTACCTCAACTACCGCAAAAGTATTATAAAAGTTAATTATGTAACAATAAGCATTCAACGTAAACCTAACATGTGAGCTAAGTCCTACCTCATTGTTATTTTATTATCTTTCTTTCAGTTATGCTAGAAAATATCACGCCTTTTGCACATGAAAGCAATATTATCTGACAGTACTATTATTTATGAAAATAAAAACATTTATCCTGGTTTGGCAAGCCACCGCTTAGTCCGGCCCTTTCCAAGGCATTTTATCAAACTAAACCAAATTCAAAACGTCTTATTATCAAAATGAGCCAAATACAATGGACTTGGCTTGTTTTGTCACAAAGGCAACAAATCCAGGCAAAAAACCAATATTTCACACAATCTGCTTTATTTACATTGGTAAAATGTTAGACAGCGATAGAGCATTAATAATAAGATTCATTTTGAATTAACACTAAGGCAACAAATAGCTTTGACAAAAAGGAAGCAAAAAAAAGATGATTTGCTGCTAAACAACCTGTTTGGACTTGGATGATTTTGAAATCTAGCGACCATATATTTATAAGGTCAATCATAAAATACTTTGCTAGTTTTAAGCAATGTATATATGCGGCTAACACTGTTGACGTTATTGTTCTTACAGAGGTTAACATTTCTGATAGAATCAGTTATTTGTACAATTTAAATGGATATCAAATGTTTTCAGCACTTAGAAATAGTAGGAAAGGTGGAGGTATCTTAGTAAATAGTAAAAAATAAACATAAATTTAATATACAAATTGCAAAAAGCCAACATTCCGAACCTCGTAGGTTAATCTAATCGCTGGCAATGCAATAAAGGAAACTTATAATGTGAGCCCCGACTTCTCACTGGGGTCGGGGTCGGCGATAAACCCACCGCGGGATGGTCGATCGGGCGAAGCCGCTTCCGAGCTGGCGGCGCCTGGTTGCACCAGCCCCGTTTGTGTGAGGGTCTTTCGGACCAGCAGGGGTTTAGGTGTGCACAAACTTGCCGCTTATCCCCTTGAGGCAAACGTGGAGACCGCTCCAAATGCGGTGAAGCGCAGATGGCAGGAGGAGATCGATCTCATGGCAAGGTCCGAGGCGAGGTTGATTAGAGAGTTGGGTTGGTGTGGGAATGTTGAGTTGTTGCATGCCCGGACGGTAGCGTCGTAGGTAGCCGTCATCAGCGGGAACGGTGCTGGCATTCTACCCAGCGGCGGAGCAATCGGAAGAGCTCAAGACTGCGGACCAAACCAAAGAGGCGTTAAAAAACGCGTTGGACCCCCAGACCTTGGGCGTCGGAATTGCGCAGGTGCGCAAGATAGGGAACGCAGGCGTGATTGTCTAGGCAGCTAGCAAGGGAGATGCGGACAAGATTAGGCGCGCGGTACCGGACAATTTGCGGGTGCAGGTTCCGAAACCGAGGGCCCCTCTCGTTGCGGTTGACGGCGCTAGAGTAGACTCGGGCGCATTCCTGAGGGCGCTGCGCACGCAGAACTTTGCGGGTCAACAAGAGTGGAGAAAGGAGGAGGTCGACGTGGCCTTCAAGAAGAGCGCGCGAGGAGGAGCGTGCACCACGGTGGTGCTGCGGTGTAGCCCAGCTTGGCGAGACAAGCTGGTCTCCAAAGAGCGTGTTTATATAGAGTGGGAGCGTCATGTCGTGCGCGATTACGCTGACGCTACCTGCAGCGGGAAGTGCCAGGGCTACGGGCACGCTTTGTAGGGCAACGGTGGACACCTGCGGGAACTGTGGCGAGGATGGCCACACGCATAAAACGTGCAAAAACACCTTCCGGAGGTGCGCCTCTTGTATAAAAGCAGGGAAGCCGTCGGAGGACCATCGAACCGCTTCGGTCCAATGCCCGGCGAGACAAGCGGCGGAAAAGCGATCTCTAGAAAAAACCAATTATGGATTATAGGTCCATAAGCGGTTCACGAGGAGACAAGACGGACATCTCGGTCGGACAAATAAACCTGCAAGGGTCGGCGATGGCCACCAAGGAGCAGCCGGCTCTCGCGAGGAATCTGAACCTCAGCGTCTGTCTGGTGCAAGAACAATACCCGGCAGCTAGGCTGCCGGGCCTGTACCAGCACGATGTGGCCCCAATGGCAGGAATCATCGTGCTGAGAGACGATCTGGCAGTGCTCGTACTCCACAACTTGTGCACGTCTCACTGTTTCGTGGCACAGCTAGGAGGGGGGGAAAACACCGTGTACGTGGTGTCGGCGTACTTCCAGTACAAGGATGAGATAGCCCCACACCTGGAACACTTGGAACGAGTGCTGGAAGCGCTTCGAGGAAAATGCGTGGTCATAGGTGTCGATACAAACACCCACTCTCAGCTGTGGTCAGTCGCGAGCACCAGTGCGAAGGAAGAGGCAGAGTGGCAGAGCAGCGTAGGACGGCTATGGAGAGTTTCGTGCTGTCGTGGGGTCTTCTGGTCCACAACGTCCAAGGCCAACCGGACACCTTTAGTTCACCGAATGGGAGCTCCAACATTGACGCGACTCTGGAAACGAGAGGAGTTCGGATCGACGGATGGACCGTGCATGCCGATCTCAGCACGAGTGACCACCGCCTGATTACGTTTGTGATCCATCTCGGGTCAGCTAGTTCCTCGGGACAACTGCATCAGGCGCGTAGCAGAGAACAGGGCAGGGAGCCGATAAGGTTTCGTGACCGCGGGGTGGATTGGGACCGGTTCCGCTCGGACTTAACGCTGCGCGTGGGCAGGATAACGTTTAACGCTCCTGCTCAGGCTATTTGTTCGGCGTTTACTTCCGCTATCGTGACTTCGGCGGAGAAATGTTTGGGGGTGGTGAAGCCTAAACAGCATGGGGGCTATGAGTGGTGGTCGGGTGAACTGGACGGCCTCCGCAGGCAGCATAATAAATTACGTCGGGAGTGGCAACAGGCCCGGCGCGCGGGCGGCCTGTGCGAAGAGAGTGCGCGAAAACGCTTTCATCTTGCCCGCACTAGGTACCGGAAGGCAATGCGGAATGCTGAAACCGAGCATTATAGAAGAATTTCCGACTCTGGGAATGAAGATCCCTGGGGAACGGCGTACCGGCTCGCCAGCGGGCGTGTGCGCCCACTCTTGGGAGTAGTAAACGGTATAAGGCTATCGCAGGGATTTGCTACAAACATGGAGGAAGCAATGTCAGAAGTTTTGGCGGTCATGTACCCGGACGATGATGTGACGGTCGATTCACCGTACCACTCGAGGGTACGGCTTGCCGCCGTGGACATAGTGAACAGCACAGCACTCGATAGGATCGTGAAGAGCCTACCTTATAAATGTCCGGGGCTGGACGGTATCACGGCGCGGATTGCCAAGGTCGTTTGGAATGTGGCCGCGTCGGAAATGATGTACATCTACAACACGGGTGTCCGACGGTGACTGCTTTGAGCAGAGTATTGGACGTCGTGCGAGAGACGAACCACAAGTACGTCCAGGCCATCCTATTGGATATCTCGGGCGCGTTTGATAACGCATGGTGGCCGATGGTCCTGGTCAAGTTTAAGCAGGCCGGTCTCGCAACATATACAGACTGCTGTGCTCAACCCCTCAACAGTTGGTGGAAAAAATCCGCAAATCCATCAACTTCCGAGAGGGCTACGCCCCGCTTAAAATATTCCCTCTATCTAAAGGCAAATTAAAAATAACATTTGAATGCAATGAAAATAGACAACACGCGCTCTCTCATCTCAAAAAGACAAGCTCACTCAACGCGGAAGAGGAGCGCCGCTTCAACCCAATGATACAAATAAAGGGTTTCAGTAAAAGCACTCCCGCCGAGTAAATAATAAACATAATTAGGGACCAAAATCCATACCGGACCAAACCGGAAAAATTCGAAGTTAAATTCAAGCGGAATAACAGGAATGAAAACCTGTACAACTTAGTACTAAACACCTCGCCGATCGCTTTGCGTAAATTCTTGGAACTCGAGAGGGTTTCAATATCGTACCAGCGAGTCCACTACGAAATTTTTTCGCGCATCTTACAGTGTAGGAATTGTCTCGGTTTTGGGATCGGATTCAGATCAGAGTTAAAGAAACGGTCGTGTGGTCTGAAAAAAAACACGTTGTCATCGTTGTTGTAAGACACGGTAATATGCCCTGACAAGGACAGTTGTTAATAGATAGATCATTATTAATAGATTACCATTTATTAGTTTTAACAGAATGTAGACTACATCAAAATAAAATCTTACCCGCACTAAACGGTTACAAATCTCACAATACTAAGGACAATCTAAATCAAAATCATGGCGTTATAGTCTTTGTTGATAGCTTACTTCAGTGTGAAGTCTTTGAACCTGACCTAAAAGATGCCACAGGGTTAATTGTCAAAATGTCTGATACAGCTATTATTGGTATTTATCGCTCGCCCTCTATTAAAATCTCCGATGTATTTCTGTCTTCCTTAGATACTATATTAAACTCTCTTAAAACATATAATAATATAATTATCACTGGTGATATTAATATAGCGCAAAATAATAGAGGCAGTAATAGTGCTAAGTACCTTACGATGCTAGCGACTCACGGTCTTCTCCCATCCTTCACTATTCCCACTAGGGACGTCACATGCATTGACCACTTCATGTTAAAATCAAGCCATCCGGCTACTGCCCTTGTCCTTCATAATTCACCAACTGATCACTCGACTACCTTATTAAATCTGAATTTTACACCTAGGAAAAAATCTACTTCCCATATTAAGTCCGTGTTCAATTATGACAAAGCTCTAATTCAACTAGAGAATTCGAATCTTAACCATTACTTACATGTAAGGACCCTGATGCTGCTGCTTGTTATCTCGTGCAAACCCTTTTGAATGTAGTCAAAGATAATACAAACCATACCAAGATAGCACGTCGCAAGCGCATTGTTCAACCCTGGATCACGCCTGGAATTTTACGATGCATACGAAATAGAGATCGGTTACATCAAAAGCTCAAAAAACATCCCCATGACAATATCCTCAGTATAACTTACAGACGTTACAGAAATTTTTGCAACAACATTATAAAAAAGAAAAAAACGTCTATATCAGGCAAAGTTACTTAGAGATTCCTCGTCCAAACCGAAATCCTTATGGTGTGCAATCAAATCTGTAGCTGATATATCTCAAAGTCAAAGACTGTTAAATCTTAAGACTTCAACCTCTGACTCAGTATATCACGTAAATACCTTCTTTCCACAAATTGGTAAGTCTTGCTGAAAAAATCCCTCTTTCCACATATCAACCTCACCTCATCCGTTTTCCTTCGTTCTTTTAAATACAGATCCAATGGAGCTCGAAAGTCTAATACTTAACCTTAAAAACGATAGTGCCGCTGGATGGGATGGGGTACCTACTAAATTTATCAAACTTGCGAGACATATCCTTATTCCATATCTTAACTATATTTTTAACCTTTGTTTCTCTACGGCCTGCTTCCCGTGTGCTTTCAAGGAAGCAATCATTCACCCTGTCTTCAAGGGTGGGGATGGAGACGATGTCAACAACTATAGGCCTATATCTGTCTTAACGGTACTTTCAAAACATCTTGAAAAATTGATTAACAATCGTCTTAAAAAGTATTTATCGGAATTAATATTATATCTAGCCACCAGTACGGGTTTAGAAGTGGCGTTTCTGCTTTAACTGATAAACTGGTTAATCTTCTCGACAGTGGACTAAAGTGTATCAGAGTATTTTTAGATCTTGCCAAGGCCTTTGTTACAGTCTCTATCCCCATTCTTTTAAGCTGTCTGGATACTTACGGTATTAGAGGAATCCCCTTGGAAATGTTTACCAACTATCTTAAAGATAGGAAACAACGAGTGAAAATTGGATTTTTTGTAAGTGATGAGACTTATTTACGGTGTACCTCAAGATAGTGTCTTAGGTCCTACCCTTTTCCTTTTATATATTAATTAATGCCCTTTGTGAACTTCAACTAAGTGGCTGTGACATATACTCTTACGCTGATGATACAGCCCTGATATTCCACGCTAAAACTTGGGAACAGGTTAAAAATATCTCTGAATCAGGTTTGGTGGACACTGGTTACAAAACAATCTCTTAAGTCTTAATGTATCAAAAATATTTCTTGCTTTCACTATAAGTAACCACACGATGCCTTCTTCATTAACTCTCCAATTACACACTTGCAACAAATCCGTGGTGTCTTGTAACTGTTCAATTAAACCATTGGATGAGCGGAGTACCTTGATGTACAGGTCTCCCTAGACTTAGTTCAGGGGCTCCAATACCTGCTAAAAGTAATTAATAATGTAACTTGATATTGAATAAAGTAATTTTAATTTAATTTAAACGTTTTCGTCAAGAAACAATAATATGTTCGTTTTCTCGTAAGATACGATAATATGTTCTGAAAAGAACAGTTTATTAGCGTTATCGTAAGGCCACGATATCGAAGTGTTCGAAAGAACACGTTCGAACGCGTCGACGGCTGCGCGCAGAAAAGGACCAACTTTTTGCCGCGCCGCGTTTTTATCGCCTATGCACCCTGCGCATCTTGGCACCACATGTTATTACTAGTAGTCAGTGTAGGATAATTTTTGGGTATAAATGTACAGTATTAAAAATAAAATTCATTCTATCTTCACCTCTTCTCTACAAACAGTTAGGGAGTCTTATTTTAAAACAACGAAATAATTCTGAACCAATCAACCCTAAAGTAACAAACGTAAAAAGGGCAGGTTCCATTGTCCGCCGGTGATCCGGCTGGGGGTCGAATCGGTGAAGGCCGTCGGCGCGGCGAAGCTGCTCGGCGTGGTGCTGGACGAGCGCGGCACGTTTGCGGAGCACGCGCAAGACATCGGAGACAGAGGTGCAATGTGCTTTGGGAAGATGGCCAGGATGTCTGCCTCCAACTGGGGTATCAGATACCCGGCGCTCCAGCTGTTATACTACGGGACATTAGTCGCGACGTGTGGTATGGCAGATCTCTCGCATTTGAGATGGCGAGTCGACTGCTGCAACCCCAAAGGTCTGCGTTGGTGCTCTTGACCAAGGCTTATCGAGCGTCAAGCACCCCGGCGATGGCCGTCCTGGGCGGCGTGCTGCCGGCAGATCTCAAAGTGTACCGTGCGAGAGTTCGATAACTTAAAGCGTAGGGTCCACTCCGAGGTGGTTGACAAGTGGCAGGAGCGCTGGCAGGGCGCGACCTACAGCGGTTCTTCCCATGCGTCAGGGGTAGACTTCTCGCGGTGTGGGTAGCACCCGACTACTTCACTTCGCAGCTTCTGGCAGGTCACGGCGCGTTCAACGGCCGCCTGAGAGACCTTGGTCTCAAATAGGTCGGGACGTGCCCGTGCGGGTTGGCGAGGAGTACAGGGATCACACGCATTATTACGCGCCTGGCATCGCGCGAGAAGCGAGATAGATGCCTGGACTGCACTGCACAAGCAAGACACGACGGGATGCGACGCTGACGTGAAAGGATCGACACCGACGACGAGCCGTTCTCTTGTGTTGTCCGCAGCCCCCCGGGGGGAGAATGCGCACGGGACAGAATTTGCGTAAAATTTGTAGGGAGTCAAGAGACTGCGCCGGTGACGATGCACCGAGTGCGCATAAACTCACCGGCGCATCTCCCATTGATTCGGTCGAGACCCGATCCGCATGACCGCAAGGTCGGAAGGACCATGGGAAGGTTGCTTGGTGTTACTGCCCTTCCATAGCTCGGAAGAACACTTGAGGCAATTATAGGGCAAAGGCGCAAAAATGAGTACAAAGATATGGTGCAAGCATGTCTTCAGAACGCCCATAATATTGATGATCCAATCCCAACAACAGTAAGCGCAGACCAATCACGAATTATTTCAGAAAAGCAACCTCAATCAGTCGAACCCGAGTCCCCAAATGTAGAGCGGTTGAGCACTCCACGATCCGCTTGAAATAACGGAATACCCTGATTACGAAGCGTGCGCAACGAATGTACTCGAAAAAGTGAGGAAGAGAGAAGCATATCGGGGCCGTTGTAGTAGGGGTGAGTACGAGGATCGGCAGTACACCGACCGTTCGTGCAGTTCGCGACCGCCTAAGAGGCGAAAGAGAACGAGGAGGAACTCTAGAAGAAATCCCCTAGTCGGGTTGCTGAGGAGTTGATCGACGGCGCATGCAGGGACGTGAAGCACCAACTGGAGGAAATGGAAATACTGGCGGCCACTACTCTAGAGGGTGTCTAGCGCCTCTGGAAGCTTGAATCGCTTGCGGGCAATACGGTAGCATGTGCCTGCGAACGCTATGCGCGAAAAAGGTTGGTCTGTGATCGAGGAGCCTAAAATAAAAACTTCAAGAGCACTGCGAAAGCCGGACCTCTAGCCACTAGAGATGGTACAGGTATTTTTGTCGATGCACAGGTAGTATCCGGGCGCAGGTCTTTGGACGACTCTCATCGTGAAAATTGCGCTTAGTACGAATCGCATGAGGAACTCGTTTCGAAGGTTCCGGGACTTCTCGGTCTGCCCAATGCGAACGCAGTGACTGCAACCTCATGTACCGTGGAAGCCAGTCTCGGCTGTCGGGTCTACTGATCGAGCATTGAGTGACCAGTGATACGGGGTCAGTCTGCCCCCGCTGTCTCCTCTGCCTCACCTCCCTCGGGAGTGGACGTTTCAAAAGTAGATTAAGGGACAGCAAACACCATCTAGCAGACCAATGCACATTTACGCGATTAGTATGAATCGACTCAATCCATAATGATTAAGCCTCCTCGGGTAAAACATTGAGCTCAGGAGAGTCACACAAATAGACGTAAGCATGTGCGGTGAACTAGCCGGTTCTGCGCTCTCGGGCGTGGGCTTGGGTGTGGCCTTTCGAAGGTGATGGGGACTCCAGGCCCCTACAGATGTCCGATTTGAGCGGATCCTGTAGATGCTCGGATCAATGGAAGCAAAACACTGTCGGGGCCTGTAACGGGATGAAGGGGTCACCAACGGGCCGTGACGCCCAACTCCTATCCTCAGCCTGCTCGTGGTCCCCTATTGTCAAATGAGAGGGGAGGATATATATAGGATATATGTACTCCGGGAACATATATACACCCAGAAATGCTGGAGGATCGTGGCTCTTATAAATGATTCGAGCCCTAACCCGTTTTCCGCTGGGACCACCATATCATGCTACGCTAACACGCGGCCGGGTGTGGTTGGGTTCAGTCAGGCTTGTCCCTGGATTATGCTTGGGTGCGTGGAACGTCTGACACCTTGACATTAATACAGGTGTTGACATTGGGCGAAATTCCCAATGTTACCCCTAATGGAGCTGCAGACCTTCCATCTTTAGGCGAGCACTGAAGCCCGGTAGTTATCTAAGGATTGGGGTATAACTAAAATTACCGGGCGTAGGATTAGCAGTCCGCGCCTGGGCATTAATTCATATCGCTGGCACCACCTAAGAGAAAACTTTTTACGTGAGCCCCGACTTCTCACTGGGGTCGGGGTCGGTGATAAACCCACCGCGGGATGGTCGATCAGGCGAAGCCGCTTCCGAGCTGGCGGCGCCTGGTTGCACCCGCCTCGTTTGTGTGAGGGTCTTTCGGACCAGCAGGGGTTTAGGTGTTCACAAACGTGCCGCTCAGCCTCCCTTGAGGCAAATGTGGAGGCCGCTCCAAATGCGGTGAAGCGCAGATGGCGGGAGGAGAACGCTCTCATACCAAGGTCCGAGACGAGACTGACTAGAAAGTTGGGTCGGTGTGGGAATGTTGAGCTGTTGAATGCACTTCCAGAGCTTGGAAGCAATCAAAGGCCAAAGGCGCAAAAATGAGTACAAAGATATGGTGCAAGCATATCTTCATAACGCCCATAATATTGAACATCCAATCCCATCACCAATAAGTGCAGATCAAACAAGAGTTATATCAAAACAGCAACCTCAGCCAGTCGAAGACGAGTCACATTTCAGTCAGTACATTTCGTAGAATTTTATCGTGAATTGTAGGTATTTAACGCACCCGACCCCAGACGCACGGGGTGTAACGAAAATTACCGGGCGTACCTGGGGCGTAGGATTAGCAGTCCGCGCCTGGGGGTTGAACTATATCGCTGGCAAACCAACAAATGATACTTGTAGCGTGAGCCCCGACTTCTTACTGGGGTCAGGGTCGGCGATAAACCCACCGCGGGATGGTCGATCGGGCGAAGCCGCTTCCGAGCTGGCGGCGCCTGGTTGCACCTGCCCCGTTTGTGGGAGGGTCTTTCGGACCAGCAGGGGTTTAGGTGTGCACAAACGTGCCGCTCATCCCCTTGAGGCGAATGTGGAGGCCGCTCCAAATGCGGTGAAGCGCAGATGGCGGGAGGAGGAGATCGCTCTCATGGCAAGGTCCGAGGCGAGGCTGATTAGAGAGTTGGGTCGGTGTGGAAATGTTGAGCTACTCAATGCCCTGCCAGAGCTTGGAAGAACTCTTGAGGCAATTAAAGGGCAAAGGCGCAAAAATGAGTATAAAGATATGGTGCAAGCATATCTTCAAAACGCCCATAATATTGATAATCCAATCCCAACACCAGTAAGCGCAGACCAACCACGAACTTTATCAGAACAGCAACGTCAGTCAGTCGAACCCGAGTCCCCAAATGTGGAGAGGTTGAGCACTCCACCATCTCGCGTGGATGATCCGCTTGAAATAACGGAAAACCCCGATGACGAAGCGTGCGCAACGAATGCTCTCAAGGACTTACTCGAGAGAGTGAGGAAGAGAGAAGCATATCGGGGCCGTGGTAGGAGGGGTGAGTACGAGGAGCGGCAGTACACCGACCGTTCGAACGGCTCGCGACCGCCTAATAGGCGAAAGAGGCGACGAATGGAGTACGCTAGAGTCCAGGAACTCTGGAAGAAAAACCCTAGTCGGGTTGCTGAGGAGGTGATCGACGGCGCATGCAGGGACGTGAAGCACCAGCTGGAGGAAGTGGAAGCCTACTGGCGGCCACTACTCGAGAGGGTGTCAAGCGCCCCTGGGCCTACACCGGAAGCCTTGGATCGCTTGCGATCTAGCGGGCAATACGGGGGCAATGCGCCTGACTTCTCTACTCTTTGGCACCCCTTCACCGCATCTGAGGTGAAGCAGGCTAGGGTTGAACTGAAGTCTGCGCCGGGTCCCGAGGGCGTAAAGCCTGAGGACTGGCGCAAAGTTCCTGATCAGGTGAAGGCGACTTTATTCAACGTTTGGATGCGTCAGGGCGAAGTCCCCGAACTCTTACGGCAGTGTCGGACTATCTTCGTGCCGAAGAAAGAGGTCCCTGCGGGACCGAGTGAGTATAGGCCGATTTCGATCGCATCGATACCGCTTCGGCACCTGCACACGCTCTTGGCGCGGAGACTGCTCGCATGCTGTCCTCCCGATGTGCGGCAGCGCGGATTCATATGTGCGGATGGCACTCTTGAAAACGCAGCCGTATTAGACGCCGTACTCGGGGATTGCAGGAAGAAATTGCGTGAGTGTCACGTGGCGGTCCTGGACTTTTCCAAGGCGTTCGATACAGTGTCACACGTGGCACTGGTCGATCTGCTGAGGCAAAGGAGGCTGCCCGGGCCTTTCTGCGACTACATAGCTCGTCTATACCAATCGGCAACAACACACCTTGCCGTCAACGGTCGGACGAGCTCTCCTGTCAAGGTAGGACGAGGGGTTCGCCAGGGCGATCCACTTTCGCCTATACTTTTCAACATGGCCATGGACTTGGTGTTAGCAGCACTGCCCAATGAAATCGGCTACAGACTGGAGGGGGAACGTGTTTCCGCTCTGGCCTTCGCCGACGACCTTGTCCTAGTGGCGGGGTCCAAAATGGGTATGCAAGAGGCCATTGGCTGCGTTGAGAAGTCGAGTGGACTAATGGGCCTACGCCTGAACCACTCAAAGAGCTCTGTTCTCTCGATGGTGCCCGACGGACACCGGAAAAAGCACCATTACTTGAGTGAGCGTACGTTCCGTATAGGCGGACGCTTGATCAGACAGGTGACGTGTGTCGAACGTTGGAGGTACCTGGGGGTCGAGTTCGAGGCAACCGGATCGACCACGCTGGAAGGAGGGATCAACGAAGCGCTGAAAAATATCAACTCACACTCATAGTATTCCTCTATTATACACTGGTAATCACTATATTTTGTATCCTTGCGGTGACCTGCGCGATCGGACGTGTTAGAAATTTCGCGCCAAAACCAAAATTCTACGACTGTACCTGTAAGTTTACCTTTCGTGTTTACTTTATGTAAGTATTTATATAGTTCGTAAACAACAAGATAAATTAGCTCCAGTTCGAGATATTAGTCAATAACTGCCAACAACACTTTGTTCCAAGTGATTTCTTAACTTTGGATGAACAGCTTGTTGCTTTCCGAGGACGATGCCCTTTTAGGCATTATATACGAAATAAACCCGCAAAGTACAGTATCAAAATATTTTTACTAACAGATACAAAGGTACCTTATACACATGTACACATGGAAATATACGCAGGTGCTTAGCCGGATGGTCCTTATGCACAATCAAATAAAGTTGTGGATATTGTGCAACGAATGCTAGCCCCACTGAATGGTTTAGGTTGTAACGTTACAATGGATAATTGGTTTACTAATATACCACAAAGTTTAGATCTCTTAGATCATAAAATTACTGTCGTAGGCACTGTGAAAAAAACTAAGCCACAAATTGAAGGTATGAAGAGAGCTATTATGGCAACATTAGACCATTATTGTTCCACCGATAAAAAACCTCGGCATAAAAATTGTCCAGAAAGCCCGGAGAGCTGGTGCGAATGGCGCAAGGCTAATGCGGCGAATAATCTGGCATCTTTCAAATACCCGGCAAGATTAATTAATGATAATGTAGAGAAGCACATTCGTCCAATTTACGAAGATCTTTCAAATGACGATTTATTGACGCGGTGCTTAGGCGGACACACTCAAAATTCGAACGAATCGTTCAATTCGATTGTGTGGCGCCTAAATCCGAAACACGTAAATTCCGGCTATAAAATCGTCGAAATAGCAGCAAATATAGCTGCAGGCATTTTCAACGAAGGTTATTCAGCTGTGCTTTCTACTATGCAGCTCCTCGATATTGTCATCGGGCAGCAATGCAAAAAATTTGCTGACACCGTCGATGCCGAGCGCATAACGCGGGAGAACCGGCGCGCATCACTTTCCAGCAAGGAGGCTCGTACAGCTCGAAAATCGGAAAGCCTCCGCCAAAACGAGTTTTTTGAAGAAGAGGAAGGATTATTGTATGGCCCGGGGATAGCCGATTAACATCTAATTAGTGTAAGTATCCAAAAATTACATCGAATACACTACACAATACACGAAAACTTTACAGCCCGTTTTCTCGAGTTTTCATTTTCACAAGTTTTGGAAAACGGTGCCGGCGATAGTAAAAACAATATATGTCCGATCGAAAAAAACCAAAGTGATCTAGCTTCGTAAATTGGAATTTCGTCATTTCTTCGGTATTTTTTTAGTTCATATAGAAAAGGTACTTATAAAAACTAAAAAAAAAAATTGGTTCCACTGTTTCCGATGTTTCGCACGACCTCCGTCACCGGCACCGATTTACGAGTGCACACTCCAGGCGCCCTTTTTCGACTCCTAAAGCAGACTACTGCCTTCATTCAGAAATAGGTGCCATTACTTAGATGTTGATTAGTTTTTTTTAAAGTATTAGTTGATAGATAGATGACCAAATACAAAACAGTGCGGTGTTTCATTTAAGGAATAAATAGCCATTAGATTTATTTTAGTTTCTTATTATTTACAAGGTAAAAATGTTACGATTATTTTATTTTGCGCTACATAAGTAAAGTCGTTTTGTGATGTGACGTTTGTAAACACTTTTAATAATAATAAACGTCTGATTTTTTAATGGGCTCAATTTCATTTCACTACCATTGACTCGAAGACTCGACGCCATGCAACCCACGGAACGATACGCTCAACGCGTTGAGCACATATGCCGGACGACGTGGCGACGCGATGGACCATAAGGCAAACCGAGTCGAGTAATTTTTTTTATTTCAGCAATATCAGACTTAGTCGCTTCATTATCGTCAGGTACATTTCATTTATTAAGAAGAATGATTTGTGGTGTAGTTACTTTTTGAGACTCAGACAAATTATGGTAAGTTCCGCTACGTCCCACACACATGGCACTGCCAGGCGGTGAGCCTGACAAGCTCATTGTAATTTGTAGATCTGTATACCAAATTACTCACGTGAGAGTTGCGTGTGCGCAGCCGTCAGGTGCGTACAGTTCGGAAATTCAGCAATAGATATTCCGTCCTTGTTACTCAAGCGGGTGAAGATCGGTTACCGCGTAGTTGACGCTTTCTTTATTCTGAGCTCGCAAATAGTAACAGTGTATGTCACTCGCGCTCGATTTGGCAAGTTGTTGTAATTAGTCGCCGTAGGGTTCGTAATAGGCTAAAGAACTTTTTGGATTAATAATAACACATCTGCTCTTTGCACTCGTTGTGAGAAAAAAAACGTTATTTTGCAGCATCCTATTAAACTTAAATTCACAATAGTATTGTAAAGTTTTTACTTTTATTAGGTTTATGAATGTGACATTAGGAATACATTCAATCCAGGGACAATATGAAGGAATAAGGTGCTACGAAAAGCAACTTTTTAAATGTTTAAAAACCATTGCTTTCTAAGTATATTATTAATTCCTTAGAGGGAAAGGCTGCTACTACACGTGCAATAAAAGACTGGATCCAATTTAAAGAATTCATAAAACCCCAATTTAACGTACATAAGCACTATAGATATTTACTAACTGAGCTACAGCAAAGTAAACAATGTGTAAATAAACGGGTGAGTAAATTTTCTTTGCGTGTCGAAACTGTTTTATTTAATTTTTTAACAGAAATTTCTTTGGTTAATTACTTATTAAAACGAGAAAAATATGTTCAGTATCTGAGAACCCTATTAGCGATGAACATTGTATTACAACCACAACATAAGTGTGTGCGAAAAACTAAAATTTATTTTTATTTTCGTGTGGCATTGTCTTATTATAAAAAAGTAAACAATGTAAATAAATAAATAATCGGAAAATCATGTAAATATAAACGGAATCATGTTTTTTTACTTATTATCTTTGTAGTGCCCTATGCTAAATATTGAATGAGCAGACGGACGGGACGAAGCGTGTTTTATGTAGTTAATTTTGTTGAGTCGTGCGCCGGCTCAGGTACCGCGCAAGCGAGATCGCATGTTATTGCCTTTATATTCGCACGCGACTCTACCTGAGCCGGCCCGCGGCGACCAGACCGCTTTCGCACTCCGTAATTGATAGTTACAAATTTTGATATTTTTTTTTACTTGCGTTGAAAAAATACTACTCCGCTAAATTTTATTTCTTTTGTATGTGCTATTTCTTCTACTAAACTCTTTACTCCTTGCTTATACTTCTGTGACGTGTACTGTGTACAATAAACTGTCTATATTGTGCACTCGGATTTTTTTATTATATCCAACTTACATCGTTTCACACCACTATATCTTTGCTATGGTTTATAATAAAAATTGTTCAAATAAAAGAAATTATATACTATATTGTTTATTATTTATTTAAAAGTCAAATTACCTCAATACTTTAATAATTAGTCTCTTTAGTGTATATAAGCCCGACATTCATGCACAATAACTTCAGTGGGTACTCGGGTGCCTGGTAATTGAACGGAGGAGGTATCAACTTTGATAGTTAATAACTATTATAAAATAAATTGACAAAAATTGGGTTTTATTAAGAAAAACTTAATAAATTGTATCTGCGAAACTGAAATGGATACCCGGGTACCTGGTCATTGACCAGACGGTTAATCCAGGTGAAGGCATTGAGCGAAATTCCTAATGCTATGTTAATGGAGCTGCAAACCTTCCATCTTTAGGCGAGCACTCAAGTCCGGTAGTTATCTAAGGATTGGGGTATAACGAAAATTATCGGGCGTACCTGGGGCGTAGGATTAGCAGTCCGCGCCTGGGGGTTAACCGTTATCGCTGGCAAACCAATAAGATATGCCAGGAGCGTACGCCGGGTTCAGCCTCTCTACGTGCGGAGGCAAAAACGATGACGGAATCACCGAGGGAGCCCGACACAAGCGCTCCGACAATCGTGGGCAGATATGTCGCGGAGGCGAACTCGGCCGGGGAAGCGATTATGGCGGCGACATCGAAATTAAATAAGTCGGAGATAGCGCAGATAGGCATACAGGTGCAAAAATTAACAGGCATTATTGCCCTCTTGTCGGCGCAGCTGGGCGAAGAGCACCTTAGGATATGCATTCTACCCAGCGGCGGAGAAAGCGGAAGAGTTCAAAACTGCGGAGCATACCAAGGCGTTGGACCCCCAGACCTTGGGAAAATGCAGGCGTGATTGTCCAGGCGGCAAGCAGGGGAGACGCGGAGAAGATTAGGCGCGCGCAACCGAACAATTTGCTCTCGTTGTGACGGCGCTAGAGTCGACTCGGGCGCTGCGAACGCAAAACTTTGAGGGTCAACCAGATAAAAGAACCAGGAAAAAGGAAGAGGTCGACGTGGCCTTTAAGAATAGCGCGCGAGGAGCGTGCACCACGGTGGTTCTCCGGTGTAGTCCAGCTTGGCAAGACAAGCTGGTCTCAAAAGAGCGGGTGTACATAGAGTGGGAGCGTCACATTGTGCGCGACTACACTGATGCCACCTACTGCAGGAAGTGCTAGGGCTACTGGCACGCGGCACGCTTCTGCAGGGCAACAGCAGACACCTGCGGGAACTGTGGCGAGGAGGGCCACACGCATAAAGCGTGCAAGAACACCTTCCGGATGTCCGCTACCTGCAAAAAGGCAGGGAAGCCGTCGGAGGATCACCGAACCGCTTCGGTCCAATGCCCGGCGAGACAAGCGGCGGAAAAGCGATCCGTTGAATTTGAAGGAACTGAGAATGAAGCTATTGTGTCGTACCAACCAACACAAAACTGTAGTGCCCTATGGCCTACTTATTTTATTAACTTGTACCTATACTAAATTTTGAATTTAAATGAGCAGACGGACGGGACGGATAATTTTATTGAGTCGTGCGCCGGCTCAGGTAGCGCGCAAACGAGATCGCATGTTATTGCCATTATATTCGCACACGACTACCTGAGCCGGCCTGCGGCGAGCAGACCGCTTTCGCACTCCGCAATTGAGTTTTAAATTTTGATGAATATTTGCTTGCGTTGAAAAAATACCACTCCGCAAAATTTTATTTCTTTTGTAACTTTTTATAGAAGACCGTTATGTTGTATTATGTTACATAATGCTAACAATAAACGTAATTATAAACCATTTCTGCTTATGTTCATATTTGTCACTACTGACCCCAACCACTGTCTCAACCGTCCTTGGGCTGTGGTCGGTTGTGACAATTTCTCTTTTTTTTTAAATTAGATGCTATAATTAATACAGCGTATGAAGGTATAACATTTTGGTATTTTTACGTAGACAAAAATACAAATTAAGATTTAAATTACTTTTCTTGCAGCTAAATAGTAAAATTAACAAAATTATTGCGACTCAAATCAAAATTGTCACAACTGTACCCAGTCTACCCTACTTGCCTCCTAACCAAAAAAAATGACCTAAAATTAAAAAGTACATAAAACTTTTGTAAAATCGCCGATTCCCAGAACATTTCCATCGGAAAAATGAGCCAGGCCAGGGGGCTTTCATTTTGGTATAATAAATGTATTGAAAACGTGTTCCTAAAGAATCCACGGCGCGTTTACTAAATACAAAAATGTGTATATTTTTAAATACAGTGTTCTAGACACTTGTGTCACAAAAAGATACACATGGTGCCTAAGGTGTTAAGACGTGCCATGGAAGCAGTACAAAATAATCAAATGCTGCAGCGATACTATTCAATATTCCAAGACGCATCCTTTGAAACCATTTACTAAGCGGTTACAGTGCCAAAATTTTTGGGAAGGCAACTGTTCTAACAAAACAATTAGAAGACTTATAGCAGCGAATAAAACGTTTTGTAAAACTGGGTATACTTACTTACTCCTACATTTTTCCGGAATCAAGTCTTTTTATTTTGTGAGCTATTTAACCCTTAAATGGACAATGTTGTTTTTAAACAACATACTAAACATCACAGATAAAATTATCTTTATTTTATTTTTTTGTTAATCTTGACAACTAGTTCTTATTTCTGAACGAATTTTGTACTTTTTTTAATGTTGGCACTATCCAATATTTTTATGCATTAAAAATAAATGAATGTTAAATGTCACTTTGAAGAAAACTTTTCTAGTGGCGCGAAACTAAGTTTTGAAGCTGTGTTCGGACTTTGATAAAATATAATGTAAGTATATAACATATTTTTATTTGCTTGATTATATCTCCAATTACATGTTCATGTTGTAAAACATTGAAAATTACTTGATGCTACTGTCGAATTACGCGAAATCTGGTATGTTGTAGGAAAACTACAATGCGCATTGCCTGCTAAATAAATGCATGTTTGGTGAAGGGTTTTTATTTTGCTTTTCAGCATGCCGCGATTACTAGAAAGCGAAATTACAAAGTATTTAGAAACTCTTGAAGATTCAGAAGATGGCTTAGACGGCTCGGACTCCGAAGTAGAGGATGAAGGTCACTATTATCAAACAGCTCGAGATGTTCTTCGGGACCTTGAAAATAGTGATGAAGGTGAGAATGCCCAGTCTGATAAAGTGGATGCTGATCCTCCTCTCGTAATTGACAACGATCAAAATATGCCAGACCCTCCTATTTTGGAAGCCGGAGAAGCAGTACCCCAGAGTAGATCACAAGGGATTTCTAAGCGACCTCTGGTTTGGCGAAAACGGAATCTTGTTACTGCTGAAGACAGCCTTATTTTTAGGGGAGAAACTCAGATAACGGAAGCATTGATGTCTTGTAACACGCCGTATGATTTTTTTCATTTTATTTTACATCAGATCTAAAAAAGCAAATTGTAGAACAAAGTAACTTATACGCGGCCCAGAAACAAATATCCAATCCTGAAATTATAAATGAAAATATCCTAAATAAATTCCTAGGCATTCTGATTTACACCTCAGTCATAAAATTTCCAAACACCAGGGCTTACTGGAGTGATAAATTTGGTTATGATCACATAAAAAATACGATGCCGTTAAAAAAATTTGAAAAAATAAGATCCACTCTCCATTTTGCCGACAATACGCTATGCTTACCCAAAGATCATCCAGACTATGACAGGCTATTCAAAATAAGACCTCTTGAGGAAATGCTCAACTGCCAGTTTGGAAAGGTTCCCTTAGACCAAAGGCTTTCCATAGACGAGCAGATGTGTGCAACCAAAATGAGCCATTACATAAAACAATACATGCCCAATAAACCCCACAAGTGGGGGTTCAAATTATATCTCATCTGCAGTCTACAAGGATATGCTCATAGATTTGAGGTTTACAGTGGAGGCGGCTCCAAAAATAACATCTTACCTGGTGAGCCAGATTTGGGAGAGTCTGGAAATACAGTCGTCAGGTTAACTAGAATGGTACCACGCAATGTGAATCACATTATATACTTCGACAACTTCTATACTTCTGTGCCTCTCGTCACCTATTTAGCTAAGGAAGGAATTTTCTCACTGGGAACAGTAAGAGTAAACCGATTGAGAAACTGCAAATTGCCTGACAAAAACACTATAATGAAAAAGAACGTACCCAGAGGATTCTATGAGGAAAACGTGGCGACTGTGGATGATATTGACGTAAGTGCTGTTGTGTGGAAAGATAACAAGCCCGTTAACCTTCTTTCCACTTACGTAGGAGCAGAACCAGCAACCACAGTCACGCGCTTTGATAAATCGAAGAAAGAGAGAGTTGCTATTCCATGCCCCAAAGTCATCAAGGAGTACAATGCTCACATGGGGGGCGTGGACTTATTAGATTCATTTATAGGTCGTTATCACATCACAATAAAGAGCCGCAAGTGGACCATGCGCTTATTTTATCATTTCCTGGACCTCGCAGTTATAAATTCATGGGTTATGTTCAAGAAGGTAAATAATATAAAAGGAAATGATCAACTTCTCAATTTGGGTACATTTAGACTAGAACTTGCCGAAACCCTCTGCAAATTGGGTCTACCTGCAAATGGCGCTAAACGTGGTCGACCTAGTGGGAGCACAATACAAAGAGAACTTGTAATGAAGAAGTTCCGAGGACCAGCTCAAGCAATTCCTTTGAAAGACGTCAGATTGGATCAGACATGTCATTGGGCAGTTTGGCTGGATAAGCAGCAGAGGTGCAAATTCCCGAAATGTTCAGGATTTACGTTCAAAATGTGCCAAAAATGTCGTGTATCTTTATGTGATACGAAAAAAAGCAATTGTTTTTATAAATATCATAATTTAGAATAAATAAACACACGTCATTGAATGCGCAATGTAGTTTATAAACAACACTCACATTATTGCAAAAAAAAAATAGTAAATTCATGTCTAGATTTTTTTACTCATTTTTCCTAGACAGTAATACATGTCTATTACACAAATATATTTTTTTAAAACGTAAAAAAAAAATCGTCCATTTAAGGGTTAAAATCAAGCACTAGTTCAATATGTCAACAAGCATGGCTGGACGCAAATGGCTTAAAATGTTTTAAATTCGAGAGTACATCTTGTTGCTCCTGAGATAGCGTGTAAAAGCTGTGGTTACCTGTGGTGTGGTTAGCTGTGGTGGTGCTATAGCTTAAAAATAATGGGTGGTACCACCCATGATTATTTTTAAGGGGATTAGGTACAGATAAGAATTAGGAAAGACCTTAATCGGAAATGTTACAAGACCAGATCGACCAACCGCTTATATCTGTTCAAGTCTCGCCCCCCTGTGCCTGAATTTGACCAACCAATTGTCAGAATTGTCATATCCGTCTCTGATAGAAGAAAGCAGGCCAGCTCATGCTTGTCACGTCTATTCAATTTTTCCATCAACCTTCGAAGAGAAGATCGTACAAGTAGCGGCACGAAACTAGCGCTGACCGTTATTGCGCAGATGTAAAAAATAAGGTACCTGAGGGGGGCTAGCGGAATGAAGAGCGAGCGCGCGTAGCGTTGATTGGCTCTCCAGTCGCATTCCGTGTACAGTCGCGTCATTAATATTATTGTTACTGTTGTTACGTTTTGTTGTTTTTTGTTACGTTTGAATTTGTTAGTGTTTTGTTGTTTGTTATTTAAGTTTGTTTGTAACTTTAAAGTGAATTTGCCTAGAACAAATACTGTTTTGAAAAGACAAGCCAGGAAAATGGTTTTATTAATTGATTCTTTGAAACAAATCCAAAGTGAGATTGACGAAGCTACAAATACTTTGTTCAGTCATTCGGTCAGTCAAACTGCCGAAATCATTAAGGCAGGAAACATAAAATTTAATAGTGTAATCAGCGAATTAGGTAAAATCCAAAAAAGGACAGCAGAGTCAACAAAAACGTCAATTGCAACGGTAAGAAACATCTCCAATCAAGATTCTGATTTGATCAGTGTTCAGAACACCTGGCAAAAAACATTCCAGAACAAAACCTGTCACAAATATCGATGCCTTTTATTGCCTTATATTTGCCTATTGTTTATACAGACGAATCTTACGTAGATTCATCGCACTCTGCTACAAAAGCCTGGACCGATGGTACTACTAAGGGACTTAAGAAACGTATTTCGAAAGGACAGCGAGTTGTCATTGTCCACGCAGGGTCTGATACTAGGTTTATCCTTAATGCGTTGCTGACTTTTAAAGCTGGTACCAAATCAGGCGACTACCACGACAATATGAATTTTGAAAACTACGAAAAATGGCTCCGAACCCAATTAATGCCCAACCTACAACCCAGTTCCGTCGTGGTAGTCGACAACGCGTCCTATCATTATAAGCAGTGGGATCGCACACCAAGCTCTAATTCTAAAAAAGCTGACATGCAGGCCTGGCTCACTGAAAAAGGTATACAGTACGAGGAAACACTTTTGAAACCTCAGTTATACAATTTAATAAAGATCAACAAAGAAAATTTAAAACATTTTCGATTGATCGAATCCTAGCTGAACGAAGTCATCAGGTACTGAGACTACCACCATACCACCCCGACCTAAATCCGATTGAAATGGCATGGTCGGATATTAAACAATATGTAGGCAGCAAAAATATAAAATGGAGTGTCAGTAAATGTATAGACCTAATACAAGAAAAGGTTTTACTAATAAGTACATGGGATTGGTAAAAGTTCTGTAAAAAGGTGAAGCATATAGAAGAGCAATATGCAAAGAGTGATCATGTCGTGGATTTGGTAACAGAACAATTCATTATTCATGTCGATGGAGATAGTTCCGAGGATAGCAATTAAGATGACGCTAGTGCCGACGAACGAAGCAGTCCTGAGCCCGGGCCCTCAGTAAGCAAAAGGCCTTGTTAAAATATCTTAGGTCTTTTTTGGAAATACATTCTATGGACAGACACTTTTTTACTGTCTTATTATATCTTATAGATAGGTAATATTACTTACATGCGCGACAGTAATCATGCGCAGCAGCTATCCTTCACATTTCGTTCAGCTTAATATCGTTATTTAGGTAATCATTAATCAAAGTGGCATATAATGTATTGCGTGCGCGACAGTACACATGCGCAGTAATCCCCTCCACGTATCAGCCAGCGCTAGACTTACGTGCCCCTGCTTATATTAACACCGTAGACCGAAGACCGTATCGAAAGTAGCTGTTAAAATAAATATTACGTGACATAGATGAGGTAGCAAAAGGATCAAAAATAATAACAACAGCAGCTGATAAATATCAAATTCCTAGATTAAATTTGCAACGGTACCGTAAACAAGATTCTGTAAAGGAAACTTCGCACAGATTTATAATCTCACAATTTATCACCGATGAGGATGAACAAAAATTTTCAAATTACATGATAGTTTGTCGTTTGTAGATTGAGGGCTGGAAATTACAAAGGTGTGAAGAGTTGTACAAGTCTTGCAAACTACTGACCATACGCCAGCTCTATATTGTCCGTTGTGTCCTTAGGAGACACGCAACCTCTCCACATAAAACAGACACACCTCAAAAAAGGACCCAACATAATATAATAAGCTACACAATTTGCAAGACAATCTTTGCACGTAAGCAATACAACAATCGCTCAGCTTATCTCTATAATAGTTTAAATAAAACCCTTAGCCTTCATAATCTTACATACCATAAATGTAAAACAACTTTAAACCATTGGCTCGGTACACTTAACTACAACAAAACAGAAGCATTGTTAAATCATCTAATATAATTTTTTCCTTAATCCATCTTTTCATGCAACACGCGCACACATTTGTTTCGTCTTTCACAAACACATTACATAGTCATAATAATATATTCATATATTTGTTTATTTTTATTTATTTTTTTTTATTTTTTTTTAAACCAATTGTGTTGGTTGATTTAAAGAAGAGCGAAGCTTCCCTGTCACAGGTCTCTGACTTACTAGGGAGGCCTCTATCTGAATTGTATTGTACATATATCTGAACAAATAAATAATTTTTTTTTTGAACTATTCAAAATTTAATTTTGTGTTTTTTTTAGTTAGAAAGGTGCTTAATGTATACGCCAATAACATTACAAAGGTGCTAAGCCGTTACTTTCGTGTATTAGTTCCTAACCTTTAATAAAGATGGCATTGGTGTCAATGAACGAAGAAATTTTTATTGCAATGGTGTTATCTGTCAAATGTTAATATTTTTTTACTGTGCTATCTGTGGTCATATGTTTCGTATTTCTTGCGTGGAAAAACACCACAATGGATGAAAATCGTCGAAAAAGGCGTAGAAATGGTGAAGGAACACATAAAACAGAGCAAAAAAAGAAGAAAATCAGGGGTGAAAGCTACTTGACGTGTAAAAATGACCTTATCCCACCAAAATTACCTCCATCATCTGAGGTATGTAAATGATGTTTTGCACATTAGTAAAATCATATTTAGACACGATATACCAATATAATTCTCGTTTTTTTCATTACAGGTGACATGCAATTGTTTTTATGACTGCAAAAAGATATCGTCAGAGTTTAAACTTGATCAAAAGATATCGTCAGAGTTTAAACTTGATCAAAAGATATAGTCAGAGTTTAAACTTGATCTTTTCAACAAATATTATCAACTTGACGATAGTGGTCAAGGTACATACATACATACTGTCATTATTAAGTATAAGACCAGCTAAAAACCACAAAAATAATGGCGTTGAGGTAAGAGACACGGTCTATTATAATAATTCTGATGGTTCAGGATCATTGGTGAGAACATGTAAGAAAACTTTCATGGAAATATTTGCACTTGGTCGAAAAAAATTAGCAACCATTATATCTAAGAAAAAGAAAGGATTTGTCATTTACAAAGATGAAAGAAATAGTCATAAGGAAAAAAAATACACTGAATTGCATGAAAACATGGTGGTTATGCACATTATGATGTTGCCGAAGGAGGTAAGCCACTACACTAGACACCACAGCACTAAAGAGTATTTAAGTCCTGAATTAAATTACCACAGGCTATGTAAAGCATATAATGAGCTTCACCCAGATGTGCCGGTATCTTATAAGTATTACAACTCTGTCTTTCTTAAAAGTTTCCCAAATCTTTCCTTCAAACAACCTCGAACTGACACTTGTAAGATATGTGATAAATTGAACTGCCTTGCCAAAGCAAAACAAAGACAAGCTATTCTGGAGCTACAAATCCATCATAGAAAGGCTGAAGTCGCTACAAGTGCAATGACCAGTGATATAGCAGATTCACAATTACCAGGTAGCAATCTTCATATCATATCTATTGATATGCAACAAGTCATGTTTGTACCCTCTCTAGTACACAGTGAAATGTTTTACAGAAGGCAACTGTCTTGTTGTAATTTTTGTGTACACCTGAATGATAATGCTCAATCGTTTATGTTCATGTGGAATGAGAGTATGGGAGGAAGAGGAGGAAATGAAATTGCTTCATGCATTCTGAATTTTATTAATAGTGTTGAATTGTCACCAAAATAAATACAGAAAATTTGGAGTGACAACTGTGCCGGGCAAAATAAAAACAGGATGGTGCTGTTTATTTTGATACTGCTTGTTGCTTTGGGTCATTATAAAGAAATTAATCTTAAGTTTTTGGTATCTGGTCACTCATTTTTGCCTTGTGATAGGGACTTTGGGGTTATAGAAAAACGTAAGAAACCGTGTAAGTCATATGTGCCAGAAGATTTACAAAATATGGTGTCAACAGCTAGAACAAATCCACCATATTTCAAGGTTGTTCCAATGGAACAGTTATTTTTTTGATATTGAAAAGCTGCTGACAACATAATCAATACAAAAAAAAAACATTTCCAAAGCTGTATGGTTAAAAATTTATTATAAAGATCCTGGTATGGTGTATATGAAAGAGACCTTTTCAGAAATAATAATAATTAATGCTGTTAAAATATGGAAAAAAGGAAAGGAAGTAAATGATTTGTTAAATTTAAACTTGGAAGTTTCTAATAGGGTAAATATTATACAAAAAGAGAAAATGGCTGACTTATAAGCTATGATAGACTATTTAGAAAAGGAAGAACACAAAAAGTACTATAAGAATTTGTGTAAGTAAATATAACTATAGATACAAATAAATATGTATACAAATAACACCATTGCAAGCTTAAGAAGTATGACAGTTAGCACCTTTCTATTGAAATAGGCTAACTCTTAACACTTTTCTTATTATTTTGTGTTTAAAGTGATATAAATAGAATATTATAAGTGACATACTGTTTTTGTTAAGATATAAATATAGAAATATGAACACTGAATAGAATTTAAGACAATACTTTATAGCTTTGGAGTATTTTTTTCTGAATAAACAGTTTTTTGTAATTTACTTTGTTTTGTCTCAATCACTTAGCCCCTTTGTTATTTCCAGCCCTCAATTATTAATCCCTAAATATTCTAAACTAAATAAATAAAAAAATGTTATTCTATATAATTAATACTAACCTGAAATGCAAAATTTTATGTACTATTTTGTTACTATTAATTATGTAATATAAATTTTGTAATGCCTTCTTTTGCTGTGCCCTAACAGGGTCCATAATATTGTACCTAGCTTTAAGCCTCTTAAACATCTATTGTAACATTATGGAATGCAAATAAATATATGAATATACGTATGTACATATATTATATGGTATGAATAAAATACAAATACGTAAATTTGCCAATGATTATGCTGTAGCCATAAAGAAAACTAATATTCCTGATAATTGGATCGAGAAAAAAATCGCATCTATGGACTGGGGTTAAGGGATTTCTAAATAGGCAATCACACTTGTCAATACGGACACCAGAAGCTACATTGTTGTCACGTGCAACAAGTTCTAACAAAACAAACATGAATAATTTTTTAGAAACTTTGAAAACGGTCTTTCGACATCAGTTTGGTCCCGAAGACATATATAATACAGATGAAACAGGATTGACGACTGCTCAGCGTACACAAAGAGTAATTGCTTCAAAAGGCTCAAAACAAGTTGAACAAGCAACATCTGCAGACAGAGGCTCACTTGTCACAATGTGCTGTGGAATCAATGCTATTGGAAATTCAACACTTTCAAACCACAATACATACAAAAAGGATTGCAAAACGCTGGGATATGGCCTTTAAATTCAAATATATTTTCAGACAAAGAGATTCTTTGCTCTTCTGACACTGATTGTTATGCATCCGTCACTGATGAAGCGTTATTGTACAAATATGACCCTACAATCCAGCTAACTTTAAAGTCCTTCAAGAACAGCCTGAAAGAGATTTACTTGTATCACAGTGGCATTGCTTACAAGGTCAAATAAGGATTATTCAATGCATTTATATATAAAATTATGTATTTTTGTAGACTTATATAGTGGACTTTATACATATATTAATTGATTTTTGAATTATATATTACAACTAAAAGACTTATATTCATAATAACTATAAGCATCCATAGGATATGCAAAAAAGAAACCATTAACATTGAATAATTTCAATAGTTCCAATTTAAAACAACAACAATCTTTGGAAGATTGATCAGATCATATAATTAACATTAACAATTGACCATACTGACATAACAGAATGAACTTAGATAATTTTATTCTAATGGCAGGTGTTTTTTATAAGTACACAGATATGTTCAAACAAAATCTTAAAGAGAGAGATCAGAAAGAGAGATAAATTAATACTGGGACTGTTGAAATCTAGCCAATACCTCATTAAGAAATGACCTATAGTATATTGAATAAAGTAGATTTAAGCGTAGGTCAAGTCTAAACATTTCTAAGATTAACTTTCACACATGTTGTGGTTACAATATGGGGTTCACTTACTCAGGTTTAAATGTGTAAAAGGATTTTTTTGAAAATACTTAGATTAGTGAATGTCTATTTCTAGAATTATTCTACTTGTCTTTGTAGATCTAGAAACCAAGATCTTAACTAGGTGAAATAATGTTAAGAAATGTATAAACACAATGGAATTTTAAATTGGTATAACATTAGAAACTTGGAGAAACCACAGGAATTTGATACAACTATAAGACTTCAACATTAAGAAACACTTAATACTATACATTTGTTTGCACACTAATTTATATGGTAATATATATATAATAATAAATGTATATATAATGGTAACATATTAGTGATATATAGATCATGGATAAATGGAGGTATTTCATTTAACAGGAATGTAATAAACCACCAAAACAAATTACTTACCATTAATAACCATAAACGTTTATTTTTAAACGATTGGGGTTATTTCTTTAGCACGAAATTTTAATTTCAGTTATTAGATAGAATAACAATGCATTTACATTTAGATTTCAAGCGAGATCAATACTGGAATATGCAACCAAAAGGAAAGACTGATACTGGAAGTCAACAAGCAGAAAGACAGTTCCTGAAAAAATGTATAAAGAAACAGTAAAATCAGCTGCAAGTATTTATTTATAAAGTTCGTCGGATAGAAACCCAAATACGAACCAAAAAAAATGGTGGTGGCCGGAAGAAATGTAAAATTTGTCACGAGGGATACGGATAAGTTTTACTTCAGGAGAAAATAACGCAGACGTTAAATCACTAATAATCAGGATTGGAATAAAATTCGACACTTAACAAGTACCTTTTCAAGAATTCAGACAACGCTAACGGCCATTAAAATACTCGCCACTAGGGGCTGCATGTCGCCGAAAACAACAGCAAAATCAACAAATAGAATGCATCCTTACTAATACCTTAATCGCAACTTAAATTTGAAACATAAATTTAGGAATGATAAATTAAAATTACAAACTTGAGTTCCCAAGTCCACAGTTCCACCGTCCACTACCAAAAGACTCAAATTTTAAATGACAGTCATGATTCAGGGCGGAATCCGTAAAACGGAAATCTAAACTGAATGTTGCCACTTGCTAGTTTTTAAATGAAATTAATCATTATAATAATATAAACAAGAAAGCTTTTTTTTATTTTTAATCTTTACAAATATTAGACTATAGTTTAGATTTCAAATATTTCTAACTTACTTTACAAGTAAAAGGCAAACTTATTAACAATTGATCGTATATTGATTTCGCCATAGAATATATTCTGTTTTGTCTAAATTTATATTAAATTATAGATGACCGTAGAATCATTAGTGAAGTGACCGTCAAGAGTTACTTAAATATAGGAACTTGGAATAAAAGTGCGCGCGTACAAAGTACAAATGTTAGAAGTGAAACTTCTTTGTAAATTAATTATTACTACTGTAACAGCCCCAATAGATGACCATGGACCAGTATATGATCACTCCATGTATTTGTATATCTATACACACTGTATACGTCCTAATCATAGAATAAATAAATAAAAAAATCTGTGTTTACAGCACAAGACGTTATTCGATAGAATTGCCATCTAAAGTTCTAATATGTAACTACTAAACGAATACGTCAACCAACCATCTCCCTTGCTTACTCTCTCTCTAAATCGGTCGCAATCGCGCTCTCCCTTTTCTGCGTAACTGTTCATCCGTAAACAAATTACCCACATGCGCCTAAAGAAGTCTTACTTCAAAAATCGATACTAGAACCTTTTGATAATCGTAGCGCAGCCTGTAGTCAAACTTTCAATTAATTTTAATAATTTTTAAGTAAGTAACAATGTGTAAGGGAAAAACAATTTGAAATTTTATGGATTCTGCTCAGAAATGTTTTCACTACTAAAATCTAGGTGGCGCCACAGGACCAATCAAACAGCAGTGGGCACGACTTTCAAACCTTGAAGTAACAACCTTATAACTTGAAGTACCAAACAAAAATCCGAGTACATCCCCATAAGAAGAGCGGTTCGAATCGTCGATGACCAATCCCTCTCCGAGAGGCTCGATCCTTTGGCGTTGCGTAGAAATGTGGGGGCAGGCAAACGTTTTTTATAGTGTGGGAGAGTAATTTTAAAACATTGGTTTTGACCATAATTATAAATAACTCAACAGGTTCTTATTATAACATGATATGACATTTGCATGCTCATTTTTATGGCCGATTGTGCTGTGTTTTTGTTATAATTTATCAATCTGAGTGTACCACTTTCCTTGCAAATAAATGAATTATTATTATAAAATATACTAAATCTCCTAATTAACTGAAATAAATAAAGATTGTTTAAGGAAACCCCAGGAGGGTTTTTGGTTATTCCTACCGTACGTATTACCCTATAATTGGACTAATTTGAGGGCATTCCCCAAAGCTAAAACAACATTTCCCATAATTAAATTAATAATTAAAGAATAAAAAAAAAATATATATATATATAAAACACAAGATCCAATTTATAACGCAAGAACGTCCAATACACGGCAATTATATCCTTCTTACTACTCACAACCTAACAATATTTTACCAAAACGTCAGAGGCGTCCGTACGTAGTCTTTAAGTTAGTCTATCTATCTATCGATGATGACGCTGAGCTTCTTGGAGGCTAATTTTGCCTTTCTTTCAGATAAATAGTTTGTCTAAGGCGTCACATGCATTATTGCGCCTGATGGAAAACATGCGCAATAATGACTATTACATGGGTTCGGCGCATTTTTCAGCTTTTCTAACCTAACTCAATTAAAACATTCAGAGAAGCTTGAGATTTTACACTTAATTAAAGAATTAGTGAATTAATACATGATACAAATTATAATGACAACTTTTAACAACGTTGTCCCTTGAATATTATTGTAATAACGCCCCTATTTCTTAGTGACAGTGTAGTCCTTGCGCTGTTTTAAACATTTAATAAGCATTATATAAGAAAAGAATAAGAGAGATATAAGGAGATAATTGCTATTTATTTTATGTACTTCTTTAGCCCTTTTGTTTGATATGTAACTTGTGTAGATCGGTCTAGTAGTTTTTTAGATATTTCAATTTAAAAATATTTAAGGTGGCGGACAAAATGGCTGCCAATCTGTAATTTTGGCCAAATTTTATCGGAGGAGGTTGCGGTTTTCACTATTGTGATAAGCGCCCCCCGCCCGACCAGTCTGGCGAAAGAACCGGGTTGGTTGGACTTTCCATCCCTATTCGCTTAGCTCCTTCTCTATCTTCGTTTAAATTTCTTCTGTACAAACATTACCTGTCCACATCGAATCCCTAACTTTCTTACTAACTACTAACTGACGTGAGGTATCATGTTTTTAGTTTAGTTTTATTTTGTTCCTGTTTATTCTTAATAACTGTGTATAACATATTACATATTTTTGCACTACTTGCCTATCTTATGTAATTTAATACATTTTTTTCCCCTTTACTCTAAGTGGTTGCCTGGAAGAAATCGCTCGAAAGCGATAAGGCCGCCAGTTGCCCTCCTTTTCAAATGAAATTTATGTTCATTTTTTATATTGTAATGTAACGAAGTGTTAATAAATAAATACCTGGGCCTATTGCTTGATCCCAAATGGTCGTTCAAGAATCATTTCATAGAATTGACGTCAAAACTGGCAGCTTTGTGAGGTCCAAAATGACGTGGAGTCTCAGTACTTAAAATTAACATTATACAAATTCAAAAGGTTTCTATTACCTCTATTACTGTAATAGAGCTAAAAATTAAATAATTATTATAATAACACATAATTGTATCTTTATACATAGCAAAGGGGAGAGAAAGAAAATAAGAAAAAGATGTTAATAAATACGGTTAACAGTATGTAAGAAGCTAATTGTAATAACCTAATAGTCATTTTCAAATTATAATTTAGCTATTGAATTGTGAGAACCTAGTTCTGAGGGGTGCGAAATCAATTCTCTTAAGGAGAGGGTTTAGTTGTGTTTTGTGAATTTTTGTGTGTGGTTATGTCGCTGATTTATAGAACTCTTCTGACAAGTGTTTTAGTGTGTGCGTTGTGTGATTGTCGCATGGGCATGTGTCGTTGTTAGTGCTTTTGAATCGGCTCAGATAGCTTTTAGCGAAAGAGTGTCCTGTCATTTGAAACGAATTGGGTGTAGTAGAGAAGAATGAATGTATGTCTTCTAGGTTCGGGAATATGTTAACCGTGAAGCGGCCTGTGCACTCTCTTACTTATCTGTCGTTATTTATGACTTTAGTCGCATTTATAACATAATATAGGACAGGGGGCATGCAATATGGGATGGGGAACAGTGCAGGTTTAGAGGCGGCTGCGTACGCGGCTTCGTTGCCAGGGATCCCGGACTGTCCTTCCTTTGAAATAGGATCTCGGAGTTTTTGTGTGTGTTTTTTAACTGATGAATTGTGTCCTGTATTTGTGCCACAGTGGGTGTGTGTTAGATGGTTGTTTGAGTGCGGCTAGTGATGATTGTGAGTCGGTATGAATGATCGAGTGGGTTATTTTATTTTTATGGATGTGTTCTACTGCTTTGAGAATTGCAAACAGCTCAGCCTGAAAGACTGTGTTATTTAAATAATTTTGTAAGTTTGTGTGTATGGGCGGAGGGTGGAAAGACAACAAATTCCGCGCCGACAGAGCCATCGTTTTGTTTGTTGCCATCCGTGTATATATATATATATGCATATCCGATTTAAAGTTATTAGTGGTACTAGGCTGTGCTACACGTGTGTCGTTGGGTATCCTGTGCCGGGTGAAGGAGCTCCTAGAACGCTAAAGGTGTTTCTAGCGGGATGTCCGAGGGAATCCTATCGCTGGTTCTATTAATCCGGGTTTGTTCTAGCTCAGCGGACCTTGAGGTCTAGCGGGGTGATTTAAGCCGGTGAACGGCTTAACCGTAGCCGCGCAGGTAGATATTGTACGGAATCCTCTAATTATTTTTATCGCGAAAAGCCTAAATCAAATCGATCGAACCCATCATAGGCTAACTAACTAATCTAGCTAGGCATATCAAATAAAACCAAATGTTTTATACTAATTTATTTAAAAATAAAATTACAATTTAAACTATAATTAAAATACGGCTAAACAACCCGAAGTACGGAAATTGAATGCACATTAAATATGTAAATAATAAGGCTCGAAGTAGCACCAATTGGTGACACTATGCAACGTGAGGCTCGTGTAACTCGTGTAAGTTGCGACATAGGAATTCCGCTGACACCATGTAACATTAGGGACGTGTTATTCTTGATATATTGCGAAATGCAGATTCCATGGTATAGGGCTACGTAATACGTCCCTCCTAAAATCAGCAACTATTCGAGAACTTTGTGTGAGAGAGTTGCTGATGAAATATGTCTGGGATTCACTTTTACTTGACTGGGGTTTTCAGGAACTTGTTCTTTTTCAGGATGTCCTTTTGTTTCAGGTTTAATTACCATTCGTCTATATGTCACGAAGCCAATTAAAATAATCATTACTATCAATGCTACATATAGAGGTATAGTAGTATGATAGAGTCTTTTCCAGAAATTGCCAAATATGGAGAGGTGGGAATAAGGACTTTATGGTTCTTATTCGGGACAACGGCTATAAGTATATATCAAGGATTTCATCTTTTGGATATAAAACCCTTAACTTATCTAATATATGCTTAACCTATTCTAAATCGATTAACGAATAAGGAGTGCTCGATGCACGTATAAACGATAATGTATTTCCTAAGCTCCATAATTCCTCGGATAAATCTTCTATATTATCCGATAGAATAAAGAGATGTTGAGCTAGATGAGCATACTCAATTAAATCAGCTTCTAAGTGATTATTTTTATCTAAAATTAATTTTACATATTTATCAATTGATTCTTGATTCAATATAATGTCTTCTATAACTTTGGAACTTTGCGTAATCCACTCTTTATTTAAACTTATTCGGGTATTAATTTCAGACTCTAATGTTGCATCGTTTTCTTGTAACAAATTAATAGCATTTTCATATTTAATTGCATCAGTAAAATCGGGATAATCTTATACATGGCAAGAGGGGGATGAATGATGATTCCGGTTTTAACCTTGGGGTTAACATATTCTTTAATTGCGTTACTAACGTCATTGGTCAAGTTAGATTTAGAGAGTTGTACAGTCGTTCTGGTATGAGTTTCGAAAGGTTTTGTCACTGTCGGTCTGTTTTGTATGTCACCTACTAAAACGAAACAGATTTGTCGACTAAATATTAGAAACCTCAAAAGGGTCGTAATTACACTGTGTATTGGGATGGAATTTTTCTACTGCCTCGGGGCTTATAAATGATTGATTCGCCCCTGTATCAACCAATAATTTTAAGGGTGGATTTGTAATCTGTATGTACGGAAGTTGTCTTTGTGTTTGTAAATTTATTTCTATTTTTGTTTGTCTGATTTGGATTTGTCTGAAAAACCCTGATCTGAAGTTGAACTCTCTTGTGTCTCTTCAACACTAGGAGGTGAGTATTCGTTAACGTCTTGATACTCTATCATCTCATAAACTGGCTCAGAATAGTAATGTTCCTGGTAATATGGGTCATAGTCGTATTGGTCTTGGACCTCATTAAAATTTACATCCTTAAATTTGAAATAGTTTGAAGGTGGTGGTTCCCATGTCTTGACCAATCATGGCCGCTAAAGACGGGTTTAGGTGGAGAGGTCTTACTGACATAGTGACTAACGCCACTCATCGGTTGAGGACCATTATTAACCGGTTTCTATTGAGGCACACAAATACAATACAATTCAATTTTCCCCAATTCAAGGGCTTGTTCTATTGATTCGGGTCGCATACATCGAATACGATCCAAGATTGGATTCCAAGTGGATCACAAAGGCCACGCAAGTATGCTTGTAAAGTTAACTTTTTATAAAGCGTTCTACAGAGTACAGTCGAGGCCAAAAGATCTATGCCTATGCTATGTTAATTTGCACGATTCGGTGTACCGAATAAGTCATAATTATACTAAAAGGATTTTGGCAACGCTCATAAAACTCTTGAGGTGTTCCTGAATCTTGACTTATGAGAGATAAATCATTATATAGAGACGTCTCATCACGGTGGTCTTACCTTTAGACCATACCTTGTGTCTGATTTTTTTTTGAGAATGGAATCTCGCTGTTTGTCTTAAGGGCCTTTACAGCTCAGCTCGGGCTGTTTTGGCGAGCGAAGCTCGGCCAGAATGGCGTTTTATCCCGCGGCTAGCGCAAGGGCGTCTCCTGTGAGACTCGAACCTCGGCTTGGGCCGTCGCGGGGTGGTCAATCGCCTGAAGGGCAGGACGGAAGCTCACTGGAGTGAGCGAAGTTCGAAGTAAAGGTCCTCGCCTTCCCCGGTGAAGGCGGCTTTTTACCCTAATCTGTGATTGGCTATTTTTATTATTATTTTTGGCCGCGGCTTTTAAATTATCGTTTGCTACAGTAATTGGATCATCCCGATCCGTTAGAATGTGTCGGGGCCTCCTACGAGCCCTTTTTGTCGGAAAGGGGTAATAGTTGATGCTATTACGCTCCAGCGGATTGGGATGGTGTTTAGCCTTGTCAAAGTGGTGTGCGGACGCCAACTTCATCCATTGGGCTATGGTAGGGAGCTCCAGGTCGTGGTGGAGATCGACGTTTCTCACATAGAAGGGCGCACCGGTCGCGATTCTCATGAATCGCGACTGAAGCACCTGTAGCCGGTGAATATGGGAGGGAGCACAGTGAACAAAGACTACGCTAGCGTATGTCATGCACGGTCGGATGCAGGCCTTGTACAAGGTAATAAATGTAGTAGTAGGTAAAGTGTATAAGAGATCTTTACTCACTGATTCCGTGTTTTATGATGTGTCGTCATCCACCATTACGTCTTCTTTGACGTGGCTTTTTATTTTTTCTCAGTAACAAATATAAATGTGCACTCATCATTACTATAAAAGCGCTCAGAGCAGTTTCGATTTCTGTATCGAACATCTTCACATTGGCCCTGACGGGACAGAACTAGTTTATTAGCCAACGTGTGAACGCCTCACCGAGTTAGCAGTCCAACGTTGGTACGAGCGTTGGGACCCACATGTGGAGCCGGCGTAAAATGATCGACAAATTGACTGTTTACTACACGTTCAAACACAGCTACACAGCACTTCCTACTGACATTTTGCAAGCCATTAGACCCATTTATTACGACTTGAGCAAGGATGAACTTTTGCAGCGATGTCTTAGGGGTTACACGCAAAATAATGAGAGTCTCAATCAGCTCATTTGGAAAATCTCCCCAAAGTAAACCGTTTCTTAGCGAAAATCTGGTTTTTGGCTTCCAAGTGCTAAGAAAAATCTAAAAAAATCCTCTCGTGAATACCTCGACAAACAACTCCTTTAACGAATATTTTTTTGATTTTTTTGTTTCAGATGATTTGGTTGCAAGTTATGATGGGCACCGCAAAACAACTTTTTCTCGAGGCGCCTCCGGAGATTCACTGTCACTTACTCAATTTTTCATATTTTGCAATGAAAATTTAGGAGAATTTTGTTCTGTTACATTATCATGTATGGATCGACTGAATTAACTAACACCATCTGTATTTCCAAAAAAAAACTTGAAAACATTTAGCATTTTGGTGACGCCTGGAGAGACTTTCCTGACTTAGAGTATTACGAAAATGTATTGTCTCAAAATTAAAACTTGCCACATCATGACAATGATAATGCGGTGAATGATGATGCTGAATACTTACCAGATGAAATCTTGGATTTTGAGTTGTAACTACCACGTGCTTTCTTTTATGGCTTTATTATCGGTAAAACTTTAAACTATTTTTTTGGTATGTGCGAAGTAAATTTTATTTTTTATGTTTTTTCTTCATTCCTAGGTCTACTTCAAACCAGCCTAAGTGACATGACAGTGACTAGTGACAAGTCCATATTGTAAGTATTGTTGAGTCATCTCCTTATGGGCCAGGATTAAATTAAACGAGTAATTACGTGACTATTATTTATTGCCTAACACTCGTCTAAGCGCAACCGAGGCCCGGAGACAACTGACTCGCGACTCGTAATTTTCACACGTCGACAGTTGTCCCCACAGTATCAATGGTTCTTATTTCCAAAATAAAAACCTGTTTATCTACAAACTGTTCATTGTTTATCTTTATTTTTCATAGTGTTATTTAACTATAGTATTATTTCGAACGTTTTAGCAATTTTGCACTCTTATTTACATCACAAGATAAGTCGGACAGCAGAAATATCATATTCTCGAAAATTTGTTAGCAGTGACTTAAGCGCGTTTGATAAGTGAGTAGTTTGGTTTCATAATTACAAAACCCAAAATAACATTTTTTAAACTGAGAATGTCTCACTTAATATCAAAACCAAATCGGGGGAAAAACGTGGTCAGATTCCAAAGTATTTACGTAAAAAAGAACCTCCAAAGTCCAGAAATCAAACCAAATTGTATAAAATTATATGAAATTTGTAAAACGTTAAGAAAACACGGAAAGTTAAGGTTAACTATGACAATTGACAGTGAAACTTGAAAGTGAATCACTATATATTATATGAAGTTTGACGTCACCGCCGCCATGACAGACGCAGCCATAGAGTACTGTAAAATATATTATTTACCACTGTTGTCTACGGCAAACAGTGTTTAATTGCCTAGTCATATTAGGGGTGGTTTGTCAACTACACTTTTTAAGCCAAAAACATTTATTGCAGAAAAAAACAAGATAATATTTTTTCTTAAAAATCTGATAACGTCAAATCTGATTTAATTTTTAATTTTCATATCCAACCTCATTAGTTGACAGTTATTAATAAAAATAGGTTGTTAAGTCAATATAATTGTTGTAATGTAATTAAATAAAATATGTAACCAGATTTGAAGATTTTTACATTAAATATGCCGCGGCCCAAGGACTATATGGGTCCTTAAATCATGAAAGATACAAACATCTACACTTTAACTTAAATACTCTATCTAAGAATCTACAAAACAAGACTATAAACTATAACTTAATTAAGGCTCTGAAGCAGCTAGAGGCAGAGGGCACAGTTTAGTAACTGGTCTTTTAAATACACGATCCTTAAATTGTAAGGAGACAACACGCGTTACACCGTCTGCTCCCGGGTGCTTCGCCACAATTCGTCCCAAAAGCCATTTACCTGGAGGTAAACGATCATCGTTCACTAAAACAACCGTACCAACATTTAGGTCGAGGTGATTCTGGGACCATTTGTATCTATGTTGCAATATAGTAAGATACTCAGATTGCCAACGTCGCCACAGACTTTGTAAGATACGTTGCACCTTTAGCCATCGGTTTAAATAGTCAGGTCGAGTATCCACGAAACTTTCTTCAGGGATAGTAACTGGTGCTTCGCCGATCAAAAAATGACCAGGAGTCTACGGGAGTTCATCCACGGCAGAACTAATCAACGTAAGAGGCCGAGAGTTGACACAAGCCTCGACCTGTGTGATCAGAGTACAAAACTCTTCGAATGTTAGTAGGATTCGCCTACGACGCGTTTCAGATGTTCTTTTACGGACTTAACTCCTGCCTCCCACAATCCTCGAAAGTGAGGAGCACCAGGGGGGATGAAATGCCATGTTGTGGTGTCATTAGCTAACAGTTGGGCGTTTTCGTCAACGACAGTTGATTTGCTGTTTTTGAACGCGAGGTCTAATTGTTTGGACGCGCCTATGAAATTAGTCCCACAATCACTCCAGATTTCTTTACAATGGCCACGTCGGGAAGTAAAACGTTTGAAGGCTGCTAAAAACGCAGCACTGGATAGTGAACTAACCAGCTCAAGGTGAATAGCCTTTGTAACCATACACAAAAACACACTTATGTAAGTTTAAAACTCTACGCCGCTGGTCAAAAACCGGCGTGACGGATTGACTCTGCACTGTGGTAAATTACCCATTATCGGAGTCCGTATGACTGCAGTTTGTCGTGCAGTTTGGATAAAACTTTTTTACCAAGTTTTTTGCTCAAAGAATCCAATATTTTTGGTGTACAACATTTAATGTGAGCGAATTTCTACCATGTAGTGTTCTCAAATGAGCATCAATTACAATCAACTTTGCTAAGTTACATTTGTGATGTAATTTTATAGGAGACTTCATATCAGGTGGTATTTGAGCATTTACAAGATGTCCACCGCCTCTAATAATTTTCTCATTGCCTAGGATCGTATTTCACTTTCAAAGTAAACAGACTGTGACATTCGTGAATGTAAGTTTTTATTTCATCAGTAGTAAGATAATATGTCAGTTTTACGTTATCGTTTCTTTTGAGAAACTTATCTTTACATAGCCGCAAAAATCGAAAGCAATATGCTGGTCTTTGCTCTCGGTTTCGCTTCGAGTGTGGTTTCAGGTATAGTGAAATTAGGGTAGCAAATCTCAACAGACTTGCGAAGAAAGACTGAACCTTCCCACCATAGTTGTGACTGCGTTAGTTCACTGATACCGCGTGAGGCGCAGTCCGCGGGGTTATCCGCAGACTTAATATGATGCCATTGACAAGAACAAGAAAAAAACAAGAGAATAATTTTTCTTAAAAAACACAAACGTCAAATCTGATTTTATTTTTAATGTTCATATCCAACCTAATTAGTTGACAGTTATTAATAAAAATAGGTTGTAAAGTCAATATAATTGTTGTAATGTAATTAAATAAAATATGTAACGAGATTTGAAGATTTTTACATTAAACAGGGGTTTCACCTCGGAATGAAAGGTAGATTGGTATACAGCTTTGTTTTATCGTTCTGAATGTTGTATCAAAAGTCATAAGTGCTAACGTGTCCGCGCCTTAAGATATTTTAGGTCAAAGGTCATAAAAATCGGTTTTTCGTAAATATCTCGCTTTCTATTGCTTAAATGAGATTTGCACTTATTTTAAAACTTGTAGAGTATAAAATTCTCTACAATTCTTTTTCCAACTTTTTTCTCATACGATCTACCGTTTTTGCGGTAGACCGCGAAGATTGCGCCGCGTAGTCATATATGGCCTAATGCAAGGTCAAGCGTGAGTTGTGGTTATCAGTACGTTGTATAAAGTTACTTTACTCAAAAACATATAATTATTTATGTTTAATTAAAATAAGTGACTTAATTATTTATATGTAACAATAGTATATTAATAATTCTGGAATGTATATTTTAGTTATATAAGTTTAAACGACATTATATACGTTTTCTTTAAAACATGTATTTTTTAATACATAAATACCTGGAAATACTTGTCCTATGACCATTTCTATTTATAGTCGGGACAGATTGTATACAAGGCCACTTTCTCGTTTAAGGGACCGCTTTGTATTAGTCAAGATTATTCATTAGTTTGAAATTGTATCTTCACAACGACGGATGTACGATTTTAAGAGGTATGGCTGTCACTTTCAGAATGTATTTCTGGTTTGCAAACTCTAAAAACTCCCACTCGCACTCCCAGAACAATACTGAATTATGTCTAAAAATACCGAAATCTACGTATTTATTTAGAACAATATTATTTCCCAAAACAACTAACAGGGCCATTTGCAGCAGATACCGATCGAAGAAAAAAATCTTGTTATAGCAGTGACGACCTTCAAGCAGTTATACAGGTTCCTAAAGTACAAGTTTCGCTGTTTTTTATTATAAATCGCGTATTAAGCGTCTTAACTTGACTGTAAGCGACCCAAACGCAAAGGATGTTGTTTGTTTTTTCTGGGATGCAAACCGAAGCGAAGCGTGGTGCAAATGAGATCGGGAGTTGTGTTCACTGAGTTGACACTTGCAAAAAGTGATGTGGATGTCATATTCAATAGCGACAATTGCTGTGGGAAACAAATGCTTACGCAGTTAACGATATAATATAAAGAACTTTAAGGTCTGGTCCTATTTACTGCCCACAGCAATATGCTACTTTAATTCGTACTGCGAAGAAAACGGGAGAGCCGTATCATGTAAAATAACTTTTACACAATGACTTTTAGGACCTTAAAGTACTTTTCTAATCTTGGGGTAATAATTTTCATGTGGGTGAGGACAAAAACCAAGTCAAGTGGATCGACAACTATAAAACATCGAACAGTGAGACTGATTTTAAGAAAGTTTGCGTTCGAAATCGATCAAGGCGCTATAAAGATCAAAACTTTTCTCTACAATTGCTTAAAGTTTATACAGAAAAACATCCTCTGGCTGAATACAAGAAGGGAGATATAATTGTGTCAACTCTTATTACAAGACTACATTGAATTTAGATTAGCACAGCACTTACAGGAAATGTAATTTTGATATCTAAGTATCCTGTTTTTATTTGATTTTGTACAGTGAGTTTAAGGTACTCAATGGATAATTAAGTAAGTAAGCCTGTGATGTTACACTGATGTGATTTAAATAAGATTTGTTAAACTAAATAGACTGGTTAAAGTAAGAAGTAGGTATGCTCTTAGATTTCTTTGTACATAGTTACAAATAAATATTTTTACGAGATTAACTTCTGATGGTTCCAGCGATTACTCCATCTGGAAAGCGATAAGAAATATCAAAAAACCTACAACATATATTCCTCCCTTACGAGAGTCTAATGGGAATTGGGCTGCAAGTAACATACAAAAAGTTAAGAGGTTTGCGGTGGTTAAGAAAATATATTTCAAATCGATGAAGAAGATTCACTTGACTTCGAAGAAATATCGTCAGCTAAACATCCGTCTAGTCACACCAAAAGAAGTTATAAGTGAAATTAAATGTCTAACTAAAAAGAAGGCTCCAGGTTTTGATCTAATTACGGGTGAAGTCCTTCAGCATCTTCCCCGTAAAGCCGTAGTTAAATGACAACCTTAATTAATGCCTCATTTCGACTACAACATGTTCCCAATATGTGGAAAGTTGCGGAAGTTATAATGATTCCCAAGCGAGGAAAACCTCCACACGAAGTCACGTCTTACAGGCCAATCTCACTGTTACCTGTTATAGCAAAGCTATTTGAGAAACTCTTACTCAAACGTCTTAACCCTATTATTGTCAAAAAGCAGCTCATACCAGATTACCAATACGGTTTTAGAGAAAAACATTCTACCATAGAGCAGGTTCATAGAATCACAAATAATATTGAAAAAGCACTAGAAGAACAAAAGTCTGCTCCAATGTCTTTCTGGATGTAGCTCAGGCATTTGATAAAGTGTGGCATCGAGGACTTGTTCATAAGGTAAGGAAATTACTGCCTCGTCAATTTTCAAATATCCTTGAGTCATATTTAACACAAAGAATGTTTAGGGTACGACAAGAAGATGATTATTCAGGACTAAAAGAAATAAAAGCTGGGGTGCCGCAAGGGAGTGTATTAGGTCCGGTCCTGTACCTCTTATACACTTGCGATATTCCTGATCTAAAAGATAACGTTATCGCGACCTTTGCCGATGATACTGCTATCATGTCTACGGCGGCTACTGAAAAGGAAGCGGTAGTAAAATTACAAAAAGCCATAAATATTGTTGGCTTGTGGACCAAAAAATGGCGGATAAAACTAAATGAGTCTAACTCAGTTCACATAAACTTTTTCAACAAAACATGAAACTACCTGCCAGTATATATTAATAACGTCAAAGTGCCGTCCCAAAATTCAGCTAAGTACCTACGTATGACGCTAGACACCAAACTCCGATGGAAGGTCCATGTAAAAAGAAACGCGAAGAGTTGGATCTCCGTTACTCTAAATTGTACTGGTTGCTCGGAAGGCATTCCACGTTATCAGTACAAAATAAATTATTGATCTACAAACAAGTCCTGACACCTGTATGGACTTATGGTTGCCAGCTGTGGGGCTGTACCAGTAATAGTAATATCCAAGTAATCCAACGATTCCAAAACAAAGTGCTCAGGGGAATAGTCAATGCTCCCTGGTACATTCGCAATTACGACCTCCATCGGGACCTTAATGTAGAGGACGTCACCACATTAATAAAAAAGACTGCTGGAGCACACGAACATAGGCTCCACCATCACGTGAATGTCGAGGCTATTCAACTCCTAGACACCACTGACCTAGTGAGAAGATTGAAAAGGATAAAACCATTTGAGCTAGTGAACTAGTGTTAGTGTACTTTATTATTAAGTGCTAAACAGTGAATGAAAAGAAAAATATATTGAACACAAGAACAGAGTGTCTTCCCTTTAATAGAGACTATAAGTAGCGTTATTGGACACTTACTTATGATAACAATCCTTTTTAGTAAATTAGGTTAGACTTAAATTACTTATTAGTCTTAAGTTAGGCTAGATCGTAATTTTCCATGATGTCGTAGTAAAGACACATGTATATAAAAAAAAAACTTTAGAAAAACAAAATCGCAGACGATTTAAAGAAAAACATTTTCCTTGAAAATACTTTTATTTAATTGCCAGGGAAACGTGACGTACAAAATATTCACTTTCGTACGACTATTTTGTTTTAACAACCTCAGCGCCAGACCCTAAGTGAGCGTTTAATGTGTTTAAAACTACATAATATATGATATATTGTTTTTCACCCCCTTTTTTCCTTGGTTTTTTATCCGTGTGACATTTAGATACAGTTGGCTTGGGAAACAGTTCATTTGAAATTCACACCTCCCAGGCCGTGTGTATCTGAAAAGATACACAGGTAAAAACTTTTTTTTTGTTTTAGGACTCAAGAACGCGTTTTGAAAGAAATTATAAGTATATATCTTATATTTTTCTATCTCTTGTTACAGTATATGTGTTGAAACGTTCAAATAAGTGATTTGTTATGGAGTATTCAAGTGATGATTTCGTTGAGGACCACAATTTTATGCCCAAATTTCTGAACTAGAGTGGATGAAAGAAAAACTGTCCAACATAAAATGGGAAATGCCAAGTCATGACGATCATCCTGCCATATTATACTGTACCAAGTTCTGGTATGAAGGATTTGTATGTCGGATTATTAGCTAATGCGAATCAAATAGACTACTAAGACTTGTTTCTAACCCCCATCATTCTAGAGTATATCACAGAAAAAACCAACTTATACGCAACACAGTGTCTCTTATTTTCAGATTCTTCTGCTGGATCAAGAAACCACCTATGGACTCCAGTAACCAGAGACGATATGTTGAAATTATTGGCTCTCCTTGGATAGATGGGTTTGGTGAAATTACCAAGTATCAAATATTACTGGAGAAACCACAAACTCTATGGTATACCCCTAGCTCGTACTGTTCTGCCTCGGAATAGATTCGACCTGATTCTAAAATTTGTTCATTTCGCCAACAACCAAACTGCTGATACTGATGACAGAGTATAAAATAAAAGAAGTACTCAATATGTTCATAAAAAAACTATAAAAAAGTTTGTGTCGATGAGCCATTGGTCGCTTGGTGCGGCAGACTTATTTTTCGCCAATATATTCCAAATATAAGAGCCAAATCTATCTATCTATCTATATGTATAAAAATGAATTGCTGTTCGTTAGTCTCACTAAAACTCGAGAACGGCTAAACGGATTTATCTTATCTTAGTCTTGAAATGTTCGTGGAGGTCTAGGGAAGGTTTAAAAGGCGAGAAAAAATCTAATAATTTCCGGGAAAACCCTAAAAACAGCTTTTTTCTATTTCCCATACAAACGTTTTCTTGAGTCAATTTAAACTTTATTCCTATTCAATAAAGTTCATATTAAATACAAGCACTCACTGTTGTCTAAGCAATGTAGATGTGTTCCTAACGTCAAAGAGTCTATTTGCACAAAGTTCAAATTCAATCATATTGTTACGAAGACGGGTCGACTGCAATGTTTCTAGATTTTTCCATTAGTTAGAGAACTTTTCAGCAGGCTGTCATATGATTTCTGACCGTTTCAGGAGAGGGTCAATCACATATTAGAAAATTGTAATTTCTATAATGTTACCCTAGTTTTCAGGAAGCTGAAACCTTTTTTCAGTCGGTTTCAGAACATGTGTAGTGGAGTGGTGCAGTTTTCAGGGGACCCGTTTTCAGGCCTAGGTATACCCCTTTGATGAAGGAATATTCTAGACCAAACTTTCTAGGTGTGAGACAAGGACGAAATGATACGAGAGAGAGAGAGAAGATCAGAACTTTCTCGAAACTAGACTGAGCACTCTAGAACGCCGTACGACAAGGACGGAGCAACGTGCGAAAGAGACAAAGAGTGCGGACGTTCTAGAATTGTGCAATCGCTACTCAGTAGCAAGCCCGCCTAGAGAGTTCTCGAATATTGTTTAGAATTATTCCCAGGGATATATAAGCGAGCCGAAACGCGACCTTTAGTTTTGAATGCGATAACAAGAGAGGAACCGATGCAAACCGCGGGATGGGTGAAAGTAACGATGGCAACATCCTCCTTGCTCTTCAGCAAATGATGGAAGAACAGGCACGCCCTCAGGAAGAACAGGCACGCCAAATGATTGAAGAACAAACACGCCGGCAAGAAGAACAGGCACGCCGTCAAGAAGAACAGACACGCCATATGATGGAAGAACAGGCTTAGACACGTCGTATGATGGAGGAACAGGCACGTCGTCAAGAAGAGCAGGCTCATCAGATGATGGAGGAACAGGCTCACCGTATCGGAGAAAAACTTTGTGACCTGAAAGTACAGGTAGATAAAAAGATCGAGAATTTGGAATCTGATATGGATTGTAAGCTATCCAAGCAGGATAAACGTATCTTTGGAATAGAAAATGAAATCCAATGCCTGAAGACCACTGGTGTTGTCACGACTGTAACACCACCTGGAAATCTGAAAGTGCCTCCCTTTGATGCTACATCTTCTTGGGGCGCGTACAAGCTGCAGTTTGAGACTGTAGCAGAGTCAAACGGGTGGACTGACGATCAAGCTGTTACCGCCCTTATTCTGGGACTGCGAGACGAAGCCCTCTCCATATTAGATACCAAGAAAGGTAAGGTGACGTTGAAGCAACTGCTAGATGCCCTGGAATCACGGTATGGAGACGCACATTTAGAGCACGTTTATAGGGCTCAATTGAAGGATAGAATACAGCAGACAAATGAAAGTTTGCAAAAATGGGGACTTGAAATAGAGAAGCTTGTAAGGAAGGCCTACGCATCCTCACCAGATGTTGCAGACAAGATGTTGGTTCAAGCTTTTGTCGACGGTATTCGAGACCGTGAAATTCGAATGGCTGTGAACCTTGGTCACCATAAGGACCTTAAGGATGCTCTTGCCCATGCGTTGGAGGTGGAAGCATTTTGCAAGGATCATCGACCTAACCGCATCAGGGCTGTCACGGAAAAACCAAGTTCCCAACGTGGACCCACCTGTTACCTCTGTGGGGAAATAGGGCATATCGGGTTTTCATGCCCTAAAAAAGATCTCAGAGGCGAAATAAAGACTAGACGTGGGGAACCGGAAGCAGCGGATGTGACTGCCGCTGAACAGCGGCAGGGAAACGAGTAGAAGCCAGGACCGAGGGGCGGGTGCTGGCCGGTTCTGTAAAGAAGGCCCCAAAAGTTATGATCACTCAAACTCAGGATGGGAATACCATGTTGGGATGTTATGTTGTGGGGATGTTATCGACGGAGAAGTTAACGGATGTAGGTGTGAGTTAACCCTTGATACTGGAGCTTCCCGGACAGTAATTAGATACCAACTTCTGAAGTCATTTTACAAAAGCCTTTCTGGTGGTTATTGGATTGTATTATCGGTTTAGACTTCATGAAGCATTACAACTGTAAGATTGACTTGGAGAACGGTACGTTCAAGTGTAGAGATGAGGTAGTTTCTCTAAAAGGTAATACATTGAAGGGTGGGTATGACCTCTATAGATCCATCACTGAAAATAGTATAGTCAGTAAACAAGGAGATATAGTTCAAGAAGTATTAGAGGGCTGTAAGGAAACCTTGTCGAAAGGAGAAATATTAAAAGCAAAGGAACTATTGAAGTCATTTTCAGACATGTTTGCTACACACGATGGAGATCTAGGAAGGATCCAGGTTTAGTTAAACATGGAATTGAGACTGGAAACGAAAGACCGATACGTTTGCGACCGCGACGAGTACTATGAAAAAAATATAGACAAGATGATTACGGAAATGTCAAACCATAAGACCATAGGTCATCGAATCATCTTCCAGCCCTTGGTGCTCTCCAGTTGTTTTAGTCAAGAAAAAGGATAACAGTTTAAGGTTCTGCGTCGACTACCGTCGTCTTAACGATATCACAAAGAAGGACAGTTACCCCTTACCTAGAATAGATGACACCTTGGATACCTTAAGTGGGGCAAAATGGTTTACAACTTTAGACTTGAAAAGTGGGTATTGGCAAGTGGAGATAGACCCAAGTCATAAAGAGAAGACAGAGAGAAGAAAGTGATAAAGTGTGCATAAGTGAAGTTTTGTGTGTGTAATTAGTGCATCTCTGCGATTAATTTGTGTTCATAAATTCCTCATTGATTTACCAAGAAATAAACCCTTGAATAAATCCACGGCATTTTCTATCCGATCCCCTAGCTCGTAACAATATCTATCAAAACAGTGTGGGGTTTTGGACAGGAGGATTTTGTCGAGTTCCGAAACTCAACAAAAGTGACAATATCGCGAACCCGACTAAATTGAATAGTCAAAAATTGTAATCATTAGTACTGATTTTTATTTTGCTTGGCTTCGTGATATTATTTATTTTATTTTAATTTTTTTTTTATTAATTTATAACACTCTACTCCCCTGCCATATTGTCCAGGGACTTTTTATACCACATTTTTTCCAAAAATAAAAACAATATACATTTAATTAATTCTACTAGTTCGCGATGGCAGGCTACGCGTCGCGAAATACGCCCCGGCTGCATCGGTAATATTTTTATTTACAATATTCATGGGCGAGCCGGGGTGCAATTCCTCACGAGACCTGCTCTTACGGTTTTGTTTGCCTCCTTTAAATATTTTTTTTTAATATCCTACTGTGTGGCCAAGGTTCGTGGAAGCGAAGATACTTTGGTCACCCGAGCTGAACCTCACACATCACCCTATCATCAGGGTGACGGTTCTGTTCAGGAGAATTTTTTGCGCCGACTATAAAATTTGGTAGGAACAAAAAACTGCCACATATTAAATCTTTTTGGCAGAACGAAGTCTGTCGGGTCCGCTAGTATGGAATAAAAGTGTTCAAACTGTGTACTGAGAAGGGATATACATGGAACTTGATTGTGTATTGTGGTAAATCGAAGCAGCTTTAGCAGAGGGTCTTTTCAACGAGGGCAGGACTATGTTCACAGACAATTATTACACGAGTGTTCCACTTGCACTGCAAATGCGTAAAAGAAAGACACATTTAGTAGGGACATTGAGAAATAACAGAAAATACTTGCCAAAGGAAGTAACCAACACAAAACTAAAAAGAGGAGAAATAGAACCGACAGAACCTAGCTCCGCGCTTGCTTTTCCGCCCTTCACCAGCTAACGCCGAAAACAGCTGACATTTTATGGGCCTGGTCAATAAAACTGTTATTTACAAAACTACAAACAGATCACCGGATATCTTAATATATATAAATCTCCTGTCACGATGTTTGTCCGCGATGGACTCTATATTATATATATATATGATAGATCTTTAATTAGTCGCAATTTTATTTTATTGCAAATTATTTGTCTATAATTGACAGTCACAATTATCTGTTAACTCCAAAAGATACTTTTCGACTGGATTGAGTGAGTAATCAATAGATGGCACTGCTATGGTAAACCGACAAACGTGTCATATAAGCTACAATTCAATATCATGATTACCACGTGTTATTGAGGCTAAAGTATAAATTTAATTTATTTTGTAGTAAACGATTAAATATAAAAAAATAATTGAATTCCACGGTATTTCCGGTATTAATTTATGGAATTCAATTATTTTTTGAACTTTTTTTTGAATTTTGGTGTTAGCATAGCCAACTTAGACCGAAGTGTAAATCAAATTCAAATTATAGTGAAGATAATACAGTGAAATTATTGTTTCGTGTCACGGTATTAAGGCTGACTAAAACTACATTAAGGAGAAACGAAGTTCGCGGAGGCAGCTAGTTGTTCTATAATACTTTATACTGTGATACTTCACAGACCAAGCGGTTTCTGTGATTGGCTAGCGCCTTAGGAAATATTGAGGACAATCGTGAGGCTTACAGTAAAAGTGTTATGTATATTCTTATTATTAAATAGAATAACTTTGTATCAACTTTATAAACTAACAATAAATAGAAATATTAATTACAGTAACGTATTCAATATACAAGATCAGGGTAATCATAGAAAAATTTAAGGTCGAATTTTCTAGACAAGTTTAATATTTTGTCTAAATTCAAAACGTGTGCGGCATGTGCGCCATCTAGTGGATGGAAGAAATTCTTTAATAATTAATGAAAGTACTAGAACTCCAAAGAGGATCGAGTGTGATATAAAATAATATAGTTACAACAATTCATCTAGCTAAGATTAACTGCCGTCACAATATAGTTGGAACGTAAAGTCTCTGTTCGTATTTCTATGTTGGAAATGATATCTGTACACTCATTTTTGTAACAAAATTAAAATACAAAAATACTACGCCTTACCTTGTCCAAGCATTCGAAAAAAAAATGGATTCACAAATCAAGAAATGGGATATTTAAAAAGTATGTTATAAGAAGAGGTTATATTACTTAGTTAAAGATTGTATAGTTGGTTCATGGATTAAATAAGAATATTGGAAAATTTTGACACGCAAAAAAGTGTGACCTCGTTGTTTTAAACTTTAGCGCCTGATGAAAAATATGAGCAAACTAGCGCTGTCTCAGAGCAACTTATAAGAGGATGAAGTGAACTTTGCTTATTTTCTCGTATAATGTAAATTCTACTTAAGCTGTACATATACATTAATAGGGGAACTACATTTTTATATGATAGTTTTATACTTGTCCGTTATACTAGGTTTTTTTTATATACATGTGTCTTTACTACGACATCATGGAACATTAACCTAATTTACTAAAAAGGATTGTTATCATAAGTAAGTGTCCAATAACGCTACTTATAGTCTCTATTAAAGGGAAGACACTCTGTTCTTGTGTTCAATATATTTTTCTTTTCATTCACTGTTTAGCACTTAATAATAAAGTACACTAACACTAGTTCACTAGCTCAAATGGTTTTATCCTTTTCAATCTTCTCACTAGGTCAGTGGTGTTTAGGAGTTGAATAGCCTCGACATTCACGTGATGGTGGAACGAACGAAGACCCTATAAAGCGAAAACTGAATCCATCCAATCCATCCATTCAGTTTTCGCTTTATAGGGTCTTCGCCAATTGTGAGTAAGATTGGTGAGTGATCTGAGTTCATATCATAGGCTTCCTCTATTTGGAGAACATTTGGTGATACTTCTCTAAATCTGAAGAAATCTATAAGATCTGGTATTTTATTCTTGTCTGTTGGCCAGTATGTGGGCCTTCCTGTCGAAATTGCATCACATTTCAAATCTTTCATAGCATTGAACAGTTCTCTTCCTTTGGTCGATATTAATCTTGATCCCCAGTAGGTATGTTTTGCATCTATTTCCTATCTAAATCTATTTCCAAGACTTTCTAGCGGGGTTTTCTACTGGTCGTACTTAAGTGCATGTCTTGGTGGGCAGTAAATAGATGATATTGTTAATGGATACCGCTTCATTGATAGGCTCACAGCCACAGCCTGTATATGCTCTTTTTCATATTTAAAGACCTCATGGTGTTTTAAGCTATCCTTTATTATAACTGTACTTCCCTTACTGGATTTATTACTTGGGTGAAGAGCATGGTAGGCATTATATCCTTTAAATTGAATGTATGACTCCCTGGTAAAATGTGTTTCCGATACCAAGCAGATGTCAATGTTTTCATGTTTAAGAATTATCTGAAGTTCTCTTTGGTGTTTTCAAAGCCCATTAGCATTCCATGTCATTATTTTTAAAGCCATCATTGCTTAAGACGTTTGGGAGCAGCTATTTTGGTGCCGCTTTCTAGTTTTTTAAGTCTTTCATCAAAGGATGTCAATAATGAAAGTATGGTGTTAATCTTTTCATCCATGCCTGTGCTAGCTATCTCATTTTGTTGTGTTGGGGATAGAGTCTTAGGACCTTTAGTTACCTGGGAAAAGGAAACAGTTTTGGAAACTAATTTTGCTGGTTTTACCGATTTGTCCGTTTCTATTATTGATTTTAAGACATTTCTCATTTTCTGTAATTCTTTTACTACACAGCCTCTGTAATTAGCTGGATGTGACTCACCACAGTGAACACACTTCGGTTTCGCGTCTCGTGGCTTGTTACAATCTACTGTGAGATGCTTTGCAGTGCATTTCACACTCCTCGGCTCCTTGGAGCAGTATTTCTGTGTATGCCTGTAAGCCTGACACCTCTTGCATTGGGGAATCAATTTCGGTGATTTCAGTGGCTGTACATCAATTTTGCAGCCAAGTATGGGTTTTATTTCGTAGATATTTTTTATGTTTTCCTGATGGTGGAAAGACAGAATAAACATGTTAAGCGGTTCTTTGGTTTTCCAGCTATATTTGACGGCTGCGTCTAAAATTTTAAATCCTTGGCTAATGAGGTCATGCAGATTTTTTGCCATTACTCTTATTGGCCTGCTCTGCTTGTTTTCGTATGAGAACCACGAGGCATCTTCTTCTTTAAGATGTTTTGTGATAACTCTGTAGGTAGCTTCACTATTGGTGTTAATCTTCACCGATCCATTTCTAAGCATTTTTACTGTGAACGAGTCTTTATTCAATTCTTTTTTAAGTAAAGAATCGTAGAATGATTGGTATTCAATTACATTTTCGACAATAATCGGGGGTGGAAGGGGTTCCTTTTTAGGCTTTTCTTTGGTTACTTTATTACAAATAACTTCTTTCAAGGGGGAAAAGGAGGTGTTTAGTTTCCTTTTCTTTCTGCGTTTTTGTCGCACCCATTCCGTTTCTTTAGCCAGTTTTTCTTCGTCCGTCTCATACTGAATTGATTCAGCGGCTGCCTCGTCCCTTTGTGTTAAGGGCTGATCTATTTTTTTCTCGAGCTGAGCTATACGTTCCTTCAGTTGATAGACAATAGTTTCCAGGTCCGAGCATCGGGCTCTTTCCTTTTTCAGTTCAGCCAATAGAAATTGCTCGTTTTGGGTTTTAATTTCAATAACACATGGAGATGACATCATAAATTTAATATAATAATTAAAATTATAAAGACAAAACCTCGACTTTATTCATTAAACAATAACAAATATTAGGTCAACGATTCATCGTAACGCGATCGCGGCGCTGCGTCAGCGCGTTGCACTTTTTCGGTCACAATAATTAATACGCGACGTTTCTAACCGAAATGAAAACAACAACTCAACGTTTTTCTAAAGTGATATGTTCAAACGTTTTGTTTTGCTCGTTATGAAGTTAATTTTAGACTAGGCTTGTTAAAAGTTTTAAAGGGTGGTACACCGCACAAGTTGATGAAGACAAACTTTAAAAATTTTGAAATTATGTAAATTATAATTGTTATAGTTTTAAAAAATCTACCTAGTTTCGTTATTGGGGTTAATACCCAATTTATTAATATAAATACTCGCGAAAGGCCCTCCAAGTCACGAGGCTCATGCAGGAGAAAAACTTATTTCACCGGGAATCAAACCTCAAGGTATGTAACTGCCACAAAGTAAGCCAACAATGAATCTATTACAAATTACTTTCATTAGAGTTGTTAAAGCCACTTAACCAAAGCGGCGGTTAAAAATATCGGTTAAAGTTTTCTACAAAGAAATTTTACCTGTAACTTTTTCCATTGTATTCTCCAAATTCATCTAGGAGCATTCCTCCAGGCTAACTTCGCCCCGAACACCAACTCTGGCGTCTTCAATTGATATGTCCCTCTAGCATTTATCTCTTTTTTAATCTGTTTCAAGTCTTTTCATGTGAGCGTCTGTGTTCTCTCTATATCAATAAAAAATAGTTTTATCACGACATATATACAAAGTTGTGTATTTTTGAGTCCCCGCTCTGTGCACTGTGTTACTTTCGTAAAGCAAGTATTATACTCGTACGGTGACCAAAACATCGTATGATGAGACAAATAGCCTGCCGTAGCTGTAATTGTGATATTCAGAAGGCTGATAACGTGATATCATAGGATTGCATAAGCTTATTGGAAATCCAGAAGCTTAAAGCTCACGCCAACGATTTTTCGGTGATTCTTTCTCACTTCTATTGGAAATGGAAGGGAATGAAATACCCTTATTAACTCGTAAGACATGATAGAACATGTTAAGTTTAAATCAGTCAAATTACACTTACAGTCGTATTGATGAAAAATACTCTCTGATAAATAATGTTGCATCTTTGATAACCTCTTCTGGGTATCTGAGGGTATTTCCACGGCCCGGGATGTCCATGATACTGCTTTGACAATCTCGGAACATTTTGTGTCCTGTGAAAAGATAATATTTTTCTCGTTAAAAATGCAGTTTTTGGCTGTGTAAATATAGTATACACTTATATAATTGCTTTTAGTTTTACTATTCGTGTAATATAGTTAACAACTTCCTACTTGTGGTGAGTGGTCGTACTTGAATTCGTGTATGCGGTGATATTAGTTATTTTGACTACGTATTTGCGTGTTGTTCCCACGAGAATGTAAGTAACTATTTCTCCATGCCTCCTCTTGATAGAGGACAAATCTTTGTTTTTAATTTATTTTTTAATATATTTATGTTAAACAAAAACTTGGCGATAAAAAAAAGTGGCGGAGAGTTTATTGCCAATCCTTCTCTTCCGTTCTACGCCCTTGATTTGAGAACTGGCAGTGATTGTAAAATTAGTAGCATTTTAAATACTTTTTTTGACGTTCATAGGTGTACATTGTGCTACCTATATGAATAAATGATTTTGAATTTCGAACTGCTTCGTAAAAAATTCAATATCAACCTCATATAACCTTTTGTATTAACCTCTTACCACTACTTTGCTAAGAAACCCACTCTTTGTCAATGTCTTCTTCTCCAATCCTTTTCTATTATTATTGACTAGCTCACTCTCCGATAACTATGTACAAAGACTCTTTTTGTCAATAATAATAATTCTTTTTTATATTTCTAATGAAAGTAAAAGAATGAAGGTTCAAAGAATAAAATTAATAGTAAATTATAACATTATTTTCTTACAAGAGTTGCTTGCACTTTGGTTAATAATAATATTTCTTTTTTATCTTTCTAATGATATAAGTTACCTGTGTTCTTGTTCTATTTAAGGTACATAAATTACAAATTATTGCGAAAAAAAGATCGATGGTTCAAAGAATAACCTTAATTTTAATAGGTGCGTGGCATATTAAAGTAGATTAGGCTACTTAGGGCAAGAACTATCAAATCAGTATTTGATGCTGTCTCTGGGGACGAAGCCTATTTGGTCCAATTTATTTACATATAAATACATGGTTTATATATTGCCAGATATAACTCTGTTTACGCTGTAATAAAAAAGTTATATATAGAAGAATAAAATATCATTAAATGCATTAACACTCACGATACCGACCCATACTCAACATACCGGTTATATTGACCAAAATCAAAGGTCCCGGCTAAATTCTATGTATTAGATACTTAATGACAATGTCATCGGCTGTTACGACTATCTTTTTTTACGACCAAATATAAATAGTTCCTTCGATGTCGTTATAATAGATTTTGACTGTATTTTTTTGACTAGATTTTGATTGAACCAAATTAAACTGTTATATAGAGGGCTAAACGGCAATTCTAAAACTATATCAATCGTGAAGATTAGTAAACATTTGACAGAGATATGAGCGCTTATAATGCCTGAACATTTACATCAATTACTCAAGAACTGGTTTATTGATTTAAAAAAAATTACACCGTTAGATAGAAAATTGAATGGCGAATCCTAAAATGTATGAATCACCCCTCGACGCCGCCGAGCCAGCGGCTCGCCGAAGCCGCGTGACCGCGGTGTAGGCGTGTCGTTTGCGTAAGCAGCTCCCTGGTTGATCCTGCCAGTAGTTATATGCTTGTCTCAAAGATTAAGCCATGCATGTCTCAGTGCAAGCCGTATTAAGGCGATACCGCGAATGGCTCAATATATCAGTTTTGGTTCCTTAGATCTTACTCAGTTACTTGGATAACTGTGGTAATTCTAGAGCTAATACATGCAATCAGAACTCTGACCAGTGATGGGATGAGTGCTTTTATTAGATCAAAACCAATCGGCGGAGGGCCATGCGTCCGAAGTCGTTAATTTTGATGAATCTGGATAACTTTTGCCGATCGCACGGTCCAGTACCGGCGACGCATCTTTCAAATGTCTGCCTTATCAACTTTCGATGGTAGTTTCTGCGACTACCATGGTTGTCACGGGTAACGGGGAATCAGGGTTCGATTCCGGAGAGGGAGCCTGAGAAACGGCTACCACATCCAAGGAAGGCAGCAGGCGCGCAAATTACCCACTCCCGGCACGGGGAGGTAGTGACGAAAAATAACGATACGGGACTCTTACGAGGCCTCGTAATCGGAATGAGTACACTTTAAATATTTTAACGAGGAACAATTGGAGGGCAAGTCTGGTGCCAGCAGCCGCGGTAATTCCAGCTCCAATAGCGTATACTAAAATTGTTGCGGTTAAAAAGCTCGTAGTTGCATTTGTGCGCCGCGCTGTCGGTGCACCGCATCCGCGGTGATACTGACACGTCTGCGGAGCATATCGTCGGTGAGCCGGCGGTAAAACGCCGGTTCAATATCAAAATCCTATCGCGGTGCTCTTCGGTGAGTGTCGAGGTGGGCCGACAATTTTACTTTGAACAAATTAGAGTGCTCAAAGCGGGCTCAAAATGCCGCTTGAATATTTCGTGCATGGAATAATAGAATATGATCTCGGTTCTATTTTGTTGGTTTTCAGAACTCCGAGGTAATGATTAATAGGGATAACTGGGGGCATTCGTATTGCGACGTTAGAGGTGAAATTCTTGGATCGTCGCAAGACGAACATCAGCGAAAGCATTTGCCAAAGGTGTTTTCATCAATCAAGAACGAAAGTTAGAGGTTCGAAGGCGATTAGATACCGCCCTAGTTCTAACCGTAAATATGTCATCTAGCGATCCGCCGACGTTACTACAATGGCTCGGCGGGCAGCTTCCGGGAAACCAAAGATTTTGGACTCCGGGGGGAGTATGGTTGCAAAGCTGAAACTTAAAGGAATTGACGGAAGGGCACCACCAGGAGTGGAGCCTGCGGCTTAATTTGACTCAACACGGGAAATCTCACCAGGCCCGGACACCGGAAGGATTGACAGATTAACAGCTCTTTCTTGATTCGGTGGGTGGTGGTGCATGGCCGTTCTTAGTTGGTGGAGCGATTTGTCTGGTTAATTCCGGTAACGAACGAGACTCTAGCCTGCTAAATAGGCGTCGTCATTCAAGGTGTGCGCGACTCTCGGGGAGCGCAACTCACTGGCGACGTATTAAAATTCTTCTTAGAGGGACCGGCGGCTTCGAGCCGCACGAGATTGAGCAATAACAGGTCTGTGATGCCCTTAGATGTCCTGGGCCGCACGCGCGCTACACTGAAGGAATCAACATGTTCTCCCTGGCCTAGAGGCCCGGGCAACCCGTTGAAACTCCTTCGTGCTGGGGATTGGGGTTTGCAATTATCCCCCATAAACGAGGAATTCCTAGTAAGCGCGAGTCATAAGCTCGCGTTGATTACGTCCCTGCCCTTTGTACACACCGCCCGTCGCTACTACCGATTGAATGATTTAGTGAGGTCTTCGGACCGACACGCGGTGGCCTCACGGCCGTCGGCGTTGCTGGGAAGTTGACCAAACTTGATCATTTAGAGGAAGTAAAAGTCGTAACAAGGTTTCCGTAGGGGAACCTGCGGAAGGATCATTAACGTTGGTTTTTTCTTTTTGTTTTGTTGTTGTCAAAGACTCGCAAAAAAAGAAAAAAATACAAAAACACGTGAATGATACGAATCAAAATCGAATCCGAGACGGTTGACTCTCTCTCGTCGATTCGCGACGTGTGCGTTGCGACACGCTTTGATTAGCGTTCGCTATCGCCTATTGATACTTTGAAATAATATTTTAATTTTTGTGTACAACCACGCAAATAAAAGAGATTTTCTTTCTTTTCATTTGTCGTACACGTTAATGATAAGTATTATTTTCAAATTTTTTTGTTTAATTTTTTCGCACCTTTTATATTTTCTCATACAAAAACACACACAAAAACAAAACGATTACCCTGAACGGTGGATCACTTGGCTCGCGGGTCGATGAAGAACGCAGTTAACTGCGCGTCATAGTGTGAACTGCAGGACACATTTGAACATCGACATTTCGAACGCACATTGCGGTCCGTGGAGAAATATCCAGGACCACTCCTGTCTGAGGGCCGGCTGCATAAAAACAAAAAGCCACACTGTTCGCGTGACGAGCGGCGATCGCTGCGACTCCGGTCGTAGCGCCGCATCTCTGTCGCGCGTGCAATTGACGGTTTCGCTAGGCCGCCGAGCGGCCGAACGATCCGTTCGAATATATGTTCGATTACGACTCGTCATCCGTATTGGCCGTGTTAAGCCACGTCTATACGATACTTTTGTCGCACAAATAAATTCTCCCCGCCGCACCGTGTCTCCCGCGGCACGGGTGCGCGTCGAGTCTTTACGCAACGACAACGACAACGACGACAACGACGTTCGCGTTTACGCGTCGCGCGTGTTTGCTCGCATCGTCCCGGTCCCGCATGGCGATCGCGCGACGGTCGGCGCCGGTGCGCGCGTCGACGTGTCTCGACGCTGTCGTTGAAAGTTGTCGCGTTCGGCTCAGTTTCTCTTACTCTCGCGAGAGGAAGCGAAACGCGCGCGCCCGCTGCTCTAGCGGTTGCGCCCAGTGTGTGCGTGCGGTGTTTGTGCAATTGTAGTGTGTACGAAATTATTGTGACGTGTGTTCTTAAAACGGACGGAACGATGCCGTCGTTAACGAACAACAACAGAAGAACCGCTTGGTGGTGTGCGATTGATTGATTTCGCGCAACGCGACATCTATGTGTCGCCACCACCACGCTGTTCGCAAGGTGCCGCGCCGCTTTCGTGCGAGCGCATATAATGTAGGCGGACTCGACGTCCGGAGGGCGCGTGGCGTCGTCGACGCGCTTGTAAAAATAGCGTGTCGCGTACGCCCGTTGCGCCGACGGATATCGCGTCTGCCTCACACCTTTTTATCGTTGGCCTCAGATCAGGGAGGATCACCCGCCGAATTTAAGCATATTAGTAAGCGGAGGAAAAGAAACTAACCAGGATTCCCTTAGTAGCTGCGAGCGAACAGGGATGAGCCCAGCACTGAATCCCGCGGTCGTCTCGGTCGCGGGAGATGTGGTGTTCGGGAGGTTCCGCTTTCTCGCGGACTCCGCTACCGTCCAAGTTCGTCTTGAACGGGGCCGTTTTCCCGCAGAGGGTGCCAGGCCCGTAGCGACGGGGCGAGTCTGCGAGAGGGACACTCCTAAGAGTCGGGTTGCTTGAGAGTGCAGCCCTAAGTGGGTGGTAAACTCCATCTAAGGCTAAATATCACCGCGAGACCAGAAGTACGTAAGTCACGTACTCTTGAAGAGAGAGTTCAAGAGTACGTGAAACCGTTCAGGGGTAAACCTGCGAAACTCGAATGAACGAACGGAGAGATTCATCGTCATTCCGCGGCGTACTAGCCCGCGCCTCGATGCGCGCGCGTTTCGGCGCGCGCGCACGGGTCGGGCGTGTCGACGTCCGCGGACGGCGTGCACTTCTCTCTCAGTACACAAATACATCGCGACCCGTTCGACTCCACTGTCTAAGCGCGGTCCGGGAGCCGAGCGGCGGCGTCTCAACAACGTCAGCCGTTCGACCGCGACCGTGGCCGACAGTAGTCGGACGGTAGTTTTCGACTAGAATCGCGCACGCGCCTCGCGCGCGTCAGGCCCGACGCAAGTGTTCGTGTCGTCGCCCGTTTCCTGCCTATGTGCGGACGCGGGCGCGGCGCCGCTGTCGTCGCAGCCGGCACAGTCTCTGACCGTGCGCGTATCTGTCGGCGATGTTTCAGTTTCGGGCACTCGCAGGACCCGTCTTGAAACACGGACCAAGGAGTCTAGCATGTGTGCGAGTCATTGAGTTTTTCATTCATTTGATTAACAGACAAAACTGAGAGGCGCAACGAAAGTGAAGGCGCGCGCTAGCCGCGCGCTCAGGGGGGATGGAGCGTCGCGCCGCAAGGACGCGCTCTCGCACCCCCGAGGCGTCTCGTTTCCAATCCGTGAATGCAGGCGCGCTCTGAGCACAGATGCTGGGACCCGAAAGATGGTGAACTATGCCTGGTCAGGTCGAAGTCAGGGGAAACCCTGATGGAGGACCGTAGCGATTCTGACGTGCAAATCGATCGTCGGAACTGGGTATAGGGGCGAAAGACTAATCGAACCATCTAGTAGCTGGTTCCGTCCGAAGTTTCCCTCAGGATAGCTGGCGTCGACGCGCAACAGTCTCATCCGGTAAAGCGAATGATTAGAGGCATTGGGGCCGAAACGACCTCAACCTATTCTCAAACTTTAAATGGGTGAGAACTCCGGCTTACTCGAACGATGAAGCCGGAGATCTGATGACGATGCCAAGTGGGCCAATTTTGGTAAGCAGAACTGGCGCTGTGGGATGAACCAAACGTAGTGTTAAGGCGCCTAAAGAACGCTCATGGGACACCATGAAAGGCGTTGGTCGCTCATGACAGCAGGACGGTGGCCATGGAAGTCGGAATCCGCTAAGGAGTGTGCAACGACTCACCTGCCGAAGCGACCAGCCCTGAAAATGGATGGCGCTGAAGCGTTCTGCCTATACACTACCGTTACGGGCAATAATGTGCGTATGCATACTTATGCCGTAACGAGTAGGACGTGCGCGGCGGAGAGCGCAGAAGGGTCTGGGCGTGAGCCCGCCTGGAGCCTCCGTCGGTGCAGATCTTGGTGGTAGTAGCAAATACTCCAGCGAGGCCCTGGAGGACTGACGTGGAGAAGGGTTTCGCGTGAACAGTAGTTGCTCGCGAGTCAGTCGATCCTAAGCTCAAGGAGAGATCTTATGTCGATGCGGCGTGTTTTTTTTCAAAACAACAACGCCCTTTGAGCGAAAGGGAATCCGGTTCCTATTCCGGAACCCGGCAGCGGAACCGTTTCAATAATCGTTCCCTCGTTTATTACGAGCGAGTGTTCGACGGGGTAACCCAAAGTGGCCTGAAGACGCCGCCGAGGGGTCCGGGAAGAGTTTTCTTTTCTGCCTGAGCGTTCGAGTTCCATGGAATCCTATAGAAGGGAGATATGGTTCGGAACGCGAAGAGCACCGCATTTGCGGCGGTGTCCGGATACTCTCTGCGGACCTTGAAAATTCAGGTGAGGGATGTACGTGGAGATGTCGCGCCGGTTCGTACCCATATCCGCAGCAGGTCTCCAAGGTGAAGAGCCTCTAGTCGATAGAATAATGTAGGTAAGGGAAGTCGGCAAATTGGATCCGTAACTTCGGAATAAGGATTGGCTCTGAGGACCGGGGCGTGTCGGGTTTGGACGGGAAGCGGATGCGGCCGGTGCCGGGCCTGGTCGATGCTCGTTGCGTTCGCGCGCTTCGTGCTGAATCCGGACCCGCGTTCCGGCCTTCCGCGGATCTTCCTAGCCGTAAGGCCGCGACGGACGCGCGCTTCGCGGCGTGCGGCCCGGCGCGGTTCTGTACGACCGCCGTTCAACGGTCAGCTCAGAACTGGCACGGACAAGGGGAATCCGACTGTCTAATTAAAACAAAGCATTGCGATGGCCCTCGCGGGTGTTGACGCAATGTGATTTCTGCCCAGTGCTCTGAATGTCAACGTGAAGAAATTCAAGCAAGCGCGGGTAAACGGCGGGAGTAACTATGACTCTCTTAAGGTAGCCAAATGCCTCGTCATCTAATTAGTGACGCGCATGAATGGATTAACGAGATTCCCGCTGTCCCTATCGACTCGTCGTTCGGCATTCGCAGAGTGCGGACGTGTACACGTGTCTATAAATTGCTCCGCGATTATTTCGATATATTGTCGTCTATCGTTTTATTCTTTTTATTATTTATAGTGTTTGGTTATTTTCGTTTTGCGTAAGTGCGTGTTATTATTTATTTAAAGTGTTGTTGTGCTGTGCTAAAGGACCTGGGAGGATTTTAAAGGAAGCCGCGTGGCTAACCGCGCGGCGCGGTAAGTGCTAGTGCACTAATAAGGACTAGAATAATCGTTAATTACTTATTATTTAAATTGTTGATTAGATTTCCGTTAATTTATATAGTTATTAATGCTGAATCACTACGAGAAACATTCCTTTGTTCTCGCTTGGTGGCGTGATTGGTGACGTAGTTGTGTAGGGGTGACCGGTGCGTGTTAGAGAGGGACACAACGCGTAGTGCGTCTCACACCGGTCTGGCGTGATCGGTGACGTAGCATAGGTGCGTTAGAGCGGGACAAAATACATCTCGCTCTTTGTCTCACTGACGTAATCGGTGACGTGTAGCCAGTACGTGCGGATAGGGAGATAAGATATAGGCGTCTCGGTCTGACTGTGGTGGAGCGGTAGAGCTTAGGTAGAGTCGTCGGTAGAGCCGTTGGTAGAGCCGTTGGTAGAGTCGTCGGTAGAGCCGTCGGTAGAGTCGTCGGTAGAGTCGTCGGTAGAGTCGTCGGTAGAGTCGTCGGTAGAGTCGTCGGTAGAGTCGTCGGTAGAGTCGTCGGTAGAGTCGTCGGTAGAGTCGTCGGTAGAGTCGTCGGTAGAGTCGTCGGTAGAGTCGTCGGTAGAGTCGTCGGTAGAGTCGTCGGTAGAGTCGTCGGTAGAGTCGCCGGTAGAGTCGACGGTAGAGTCGACGGTAGAGTCGACGGTAGAGCCGACGGTAGAGTCGACGGTAGAGTCGACGGTAGAGTCGACGGTAGAGTCGACGGTAGAGTCAACGGTAGAGTCGACGGTAGAGACGACGGTAGAGTCGACGGTAGAGACGACGGAAGTTGCAATAGGGTCATAAGCGATGGACAAAAATGCCTTTGACGCCATTATGGCGTCAAAGGAGCGCGAATTGGAAGAGTTGGAGCGGCAGGGGCGAGAAGCAGGGTTTGCACCGCGCAAGTCCCTGATGCGGACCCCCCCGCCGCGCGATACATCGGTGCGTCCACGGGAAGATGGTGCTCGGAAGCGCAAGGGTACATCGCCCCTAGAATTGGAGGAGGCGACGCGGCGGCGGGTATGCCAGGTGCGTACGCCTGGCTCAGCTTCTCCACGTGCGGAGACGGGACCTACGGCGGAGTTACCGAGAGAGCCCGACACAAACGCTCCGACAACCGTGGGCAAATATGTCGCGGAGGCGAACTCGGCCGGGGAGGCGATCATGGCGGCGACATCGGCGTCGACGTCGAAACTTAACAAGTTGGAGATAGCACAGATAGGCACACAGGTGCAGAAATTAACAGGCATCATTGCCCTCCTGTCGGCGCAGCTGGGCGAAGAGCGCCTTAAGATATGCGCGCTGGAGCACGGTGCGCGCAGCGGAAGACAGGAGGAGGGAACGACTCCTAAAGAATCGGCCAACAGTTACGCGAACGCATTGAATACGGGGCGAGGTCCTAAACCAAAGCCGTCATCGGCGGGAACGGTGTTGGCCTTCTACCCAGCGGCGGAGAAGTCGGAGGAGATAAAGACTGCGGACCAAACAAAAGCGGCGTTGAAGAAGGCGTTGGACCCCCAGACCTTAGGCGTCGGAATTGCGCAGGTGCGCAAGATAGGGAACGCGGGCGTGATTGTCCAGGCAGCGAGCAAAGGAGATGCGGACAAAATTAGGCGCGCGGTACCGGACAATTTGCGGGTGCAGGTTCCAAAGCCGAGGGCCCCTCTCGTTGCGGTCGTTGCGGTTGACGGCGCTAGAGTGGACTCGGGCGCATTCCTGAGGGCGCTGCGCACGCAGAACTTTGCGGGTCAACCAGAGTGGAAAAAGGAGGAGGTCGACGTGGCCTTTAAGAAGAGCGCGCGAGGAGGAGCGTGCACCACGGTGGTGCTGCGGTGTAGTCCAGCTTGGCGAGACAAGCTGGTCTCCAAAGAGCGGGTGTATATAGAGTGGGAGCGTCATGTCGTGCGCGATTACGCTGACGCTACCTGCTGCGGGAAGTGCCAGGGCTACGGGCACGCGGCACGCTTCTGCAGGGCAACGGTGGACACCTGCGGGAACTGTGGCGAGGATGGCCACACGCATAAAGCGTGCAAAAACACCTTCCGGAGGTGCGCCACCTGCAAAAAAGCAGGGAAGCCGTCGGAGGACCACCGAACCGCTTCGGTACAGTGCCCGGCGAGACAGGCGGCGGAAAAGCGATCCTTAGAAAGAACCAACTATGGATTATAGGTCCATAGGCGGTTCACGAGGAGACAAGACGGACATCTCGGTCGGACAAGTAAACCTGCAAGGGTCGGCGATGGCCACCAAGGAGCTGCCGGCTCTCGCGAGGAATCTGGACCTCAGCGTCTGTCTGGTGCAAGAACAATACCCGGCAGCTAGGCTGCCGGGCCTGTACCAGCACGATGTGGCCCCAATGGCAGGAATCATCGTGCTGAGAGACGATCTGGCAGTGCTCGTACTCCGCAACTTGTGCACGTCTCACTGTTTCGTGGCACAGCTAGGAGGGGGGGAAAACACCGTGTACGTGGTGTCGGCGTACTTCCAGTACAAGGATGAGATAGCCCCACACCTGGAGCACTTGGAACGAGTGCTGGAAGCGCTTCGAGGAAAATGCGTGGTCATAGGTGTCGACACAAACACCCACTCTCAGCTGTGGTACAGTCGCGAGGACCAGTGTGAAGGAAGAGGAAGAGTGGCAGAGCAGCGTAGGACGGCTATGGAGAGTTTCGTGCTGTCGTGGGGTCTCCTGGTCCACAACGTCCAAGGCCAACCGGACACCTTTAGTTCACCGAATGGGAGCTCCAACATTGACGCGACTCTGGGAACGAGAGGAGTTCGGATCGACGGATGGACCGTGCACGCCGATCTCAGCGCGAGTGACCACCGCCTGATTACGTTTGTGATCCATCTCGGATCAGCTAGTTCCTCGGGACAACTGCATCAGGCGCGTAGCAGTGAACAGGGCATGGAGCCGATAAGGTTTCGTGACCGCGGGGTGGATTGGGACCGGTTCCGCTCGGACTTAACGTTGCGCGTGGGCAGGATAACGTTTAACGCTCCTGCTCAGGCTATTTGTTCGGCGTTTACTTCCGCTGTCGTGACTTCGGCGGAGAAATGTTTGGGGGTGGTGAAGCCTAAACGGCATGGGGGCTACGAGTGGTGGTCGGGTGAACTGGACGGCCTCCGCAGGCAGCATAATAAATTTCGTCGGGAGTGGCAACAGGCAAGGCGCGCGGGCGGCCTGTGCGAAGAGATTGCGCGAAAACGCTTTCATCTTGCCCGTACTAGGTACCGGAAGGCAATGCGGAATGCCGAAACCGAGCACTACAGAAGAATTTCCGACTCTGGGAATGAAGATCCCTGGGGAATGGCGTACCGGCTCGCTAGCGGGCGCGTGCGCCCACCCTCGGGAGTAGTAAACGGTATGAAGCTATCGCAGGGATTTGCTACGAACATGGAGGAAGCGATGTCTGGAGTTCTGGCGATCATGTACCCGGACGATGATGTGGCGGTCGATTCGCCGTACCACTCAAGGGTACGCCTTGCCGCCGCTTTCGCGCCGTCGGGAAAAGACGTGGACATAGTGGACAGGTCAGCACTCGATAGGATCGTGAAGAGCCTACCTAATAAATGTCCGGGGCTAGACGGTATCACGGCGCGGATTGCCAAGGTCGTTTGGAATGTGGCCGCGTCGGAAATGATGTATATTTACAGCAAGTGTGTCCGAGAAGGCGTGTTTCCAGACGTTTGGAAGATCGGAAGGCTGGTTGTTATACCGAAGGGCAATGGGAGACCACTCACGGACCCGAAAGCGTACAGGCCCGTTACGCTTCTGTCGGTACTGGGGAAGATCCTGGAGAGGCTGATCTGCGAGTGTACACCGGGCCTATACGGCCGTATATCGCCCAATCAGCACGGATTCATGCACGGGAAGTCGACGGTGACTGCTTTGAGCAGAGTATTGGACGTCGTGCGAGAGACGAACCACAAGTACGTCCAGGCCATCCTATTGGATATCTCGGGCGCGTTCGATAACGCATGGTGGCCGATGGTCCTGGTCAAGTTTAAGCAGGGCGGTTGTCCTCGCAACGTTTATAGACTGCTGTGTTCGTACTTTACCGGTAGAAGGGTGGGGATGTTCGCGAATAACGTGTCCGTCTGGAAGAACTCTACCATGGGTTGCCCACAGGGCTCTGTTTTAGGGCCGACACTGTGGAACATTCTGGTGGACGATTTGTTGCGGATGGCGGTGCCCCCAGGAGTAGAGCTGGTAGCGTACGCGGACGACGTCACGGTCTTGATCGAGGCGAACTCCCGGGCGGACATCGAGTGGAAGGCGGCGACCACTCTTCAACTGGCGCTCGAATGGGGCCAGCGGAATAGGCTGTCGTTTTCGTCTTCGAAAACGCAGTCTATAACATTGAAGGGCAGGTTCCAGCGTCCGCCGGTGATCCGGCTGGGGGGCGACTCGGTGAAGGCCGTCGGCGTGGCGAAGCTGCTCGGCGTGGTGCTGGACGAGCGCGGCACGTTTGCGGAACACGCGCAAGACATCGGCGACAGAGGTGCAAGGTGCTTCGGGAAGATGGCTAGAGTGTCTGCCTCCAACTGGGGTATCAGATACCCGGCGCTCCGGTTGTTATACTACGGAACATTTGTCGCGACCATTACGTACGCGGCTGCGGTGTGGTATGGCAGATCTCTTGCGTTTGTGGTGGCGAGTCGGCTGCTGCGAGCCCAGAGGTCCGCGTTGGTGCTCTTGACGAAGGCCTATCGGACGACAAGCACGCCGGCGCTGGCCGTCCTGGGCGGCGTGCTGCCGGCGGATCTCGAAGTGTACCGTGCGGGCAAGATTCAGGCGACGAAAAGGGAAACGGCCAAGGGAGAGGTCAATGACCTAAAGCGTAGGGTCCACTCCGAGGTGGTTGACAAGTGGCAGGAGCGCTGGGAGGTCGAGGAGAGGGGGCGCGACCTGCAGCGCTTCTTCCCTTGCGTCAGGGGTAGACTTCGCGCGGCGTGGGTAGCGCCCGACTACTTCACGTCGCAGCTTTTGGCAGGTCACGGCGCGTTCAACGGCCGCCTGCGGGACCTTGGTCTCAAAGAGGTCGGGACGTGCCCGTGCGGGCTTGCGGAGGAGTACAGGGATCACGTCCTATGGGAGTGCGGGCTGTACGATCGGGAGAGGGAGGAGATGCTGGACCGCGTGGTGACGAGCGGGCCGGGACCGGTTTACTTCGCGGATCTCGTGGCCTCGGAGGCGAACTATGCCGCGTTCAGTAGATTCGCACGCGCCTGGCATCGCGCGAGAAGCGAGATAGATGCCGAGGAGAAGGGACTGAGGCGAGCACTGCACGAGCAATACACGACGGGGCGCGACGCTGACGTGGAAAGATCGACACCGACGACGAGCCGTTCTCTTGTGTTGTCCGCAGCCCCCCGGGGGGAGAATGCGCCTCGCGCAGCCCTCTCGAGAGAGAGGGAGAATGCGCACGGGACAGAAATTGCGTAAATTTGTAGGGAGTCAAGAGAGTGCGCCGGTGACGATGCACAGAGTGCGTAAAGACTCACCGGCGCATCTCCCATTGATTCGGTCGAGACCCGGTCCGCATGACCGCGAGGTCGGAAGGACCATGGGAAGGTTGGTGGGTTATGTCCCTATCTACTATCTAGCGAAACCACAGCCAAGGGAACGGGCTTGGGAGAATCAGCGGGGAAAGAAGACCCTGTTGAGCTTGACTCTAGTCTGGCATTGTAAGGAGACATGAGAGGTGTAGCATAAGTGGGAGATCGTTCGCGGTCGTCGCTGAAAAACCACTACTTTCATTGTTTCATTACTTACTCGGTTGGGCGGAAGCGGTGCGCGGTCGATTTTGCAATCGGCTCGCGTACGGTGTTTCGTTCCAAGCGTGTAGAGTGGCGACGTGGCGCTCGTCGCTCGTCGCCGTTCAACTCCCGCGTGATCCGGTTCGAGGACACTGCCAGGCGGGGAGTTTGACTGGGGCGGTACATCTGTCAAAGAATAACGCAGGTGTCCTAAGGCCAGCTCAGCGAGGACAGAAACCTCGCGTAGAGCAAAAGGGCAAAAGCTGGCTTGATCCAGATGTTCAGTACGCATAGGGACTGCGAAAGCACGGCCTATCGATCCTTTAGTATAAAGAGTTTTTAGCAAGAGGTGCCAGAAAAGTTACCACAGGGATAACTGGCTTGTGGCGGCCAAGCGTTCATAGCGACGTTGCTTTTTGATCCTTCGATGTCGGCTCTTCCTATCATTGCGAAGCAAAATTCGCCAAGCGTTGGATTGTTCACCCATCAAAAGGGAACGTGAGCTGGGTTTAGACCGTCGTGAGACAGGTTAGTTTTACCCTACTGATGGCGTGTCGTTGCGATAGTAATACTGCTCAGTACGAGAGGAACCGCAGTTTCGGACATTTGGTTCATGCACTCGGCCGAGCGGCCGGTGGTGCGAAGCTACCATCCGCGGGATTATGCCTGAACGCCTCTAAGGCCGAAGCCAGCCTAGCCGAATCCGGCAAGGATATTCTCACTGTGGAGCCCCGAGTGTCGGGAGGCTCTAAACAATGTGATTTTACTAGTCGCGCGTCACTCGTGACGCGCGACGTCGGAGCCCATTTGGAACGCGACGATCGGTGCGAGCGGTCTTAACACGTGCACTACGGCGTCGAAGTTTCGAATACAACTCAGTTCGATGTCGGGGCTCGGAATAGTCTGTAGACGACTTACGTTCCTGGCGGGGTGTTGTGCTCGGTAGAGCAGCGTCGTGCTGCGATCTGTTGAGACTCAGCCCTACGCCAGGTGATTCGTCCGAGGACGAGATCGGTGGTTATTACGCGTTGTTTGTTCGCTCTTGTGAGGCGGCGGGGCGTGTGTCGTCCGTCGTCTCTTTGTTGGCGGCCGCGGTGGTGTTTGATTATTTTTAATTATCAACATCGTGTGTGTGTCCAACCGATGAGAGACGACGACACGAAGAATACACAACAAACAAACAATCAATCAATAATCAATTATATAATATAAAAAATATTATATTTTTGTAAACTCTATTAAACAAAACAAAACGATACATAGTTTTGATTAACAGGAGAGTTTTTATTTTTAAATATTCAATTTTAACTAGAAACGTATCGCTGTCGCTAACAAAACCCCGCTAGTTACAACACACATATAATTGACAGAGTTGTAGATATCGTGCCGTTGAGCGGCATCTTGTCGCGTCGCGTGGCGATCTTGTACGAGAAACATTCGGCGCGAAGCTGCCGACCGGCCGGTCGGTCGCGCGTCGCTCTTGTACGAGAAACATTTTCTATTTTGTATTGTAAAACACGCAACGCACAATAAATATATAAAAAATACATACATAAATACATATATACATACACACATACAAAATGATAAAAATTCATTTTGCATCATATTAAAAATAAAAAAATAAAAAATATTAATATACAAACCTAAACCTAACCTAACCTAACCGAACAATGGATGATAATTGGTTTTTGTACTGCTCCGACGCTACGGGAAATGCAGCCCCTCCACCCTTGCGTACCAAAAGCGCAGGGCATTTTATTCAAGCCTACGCAGCCTCGGCTTTTTTGGTCGCCTTCGGCGACCAGCCTCAGCCGCTACGGCTTGCATGATGCCCGCGCTTTGGGTACGGCGGGTGAGGGCTGCTCTCCCTGCGCGCCTCCGAGCTTTTATATACACTCTAGGGGTAGGGCAGACAAGACCGCGTGGATAGTGGGGCGCTCTGATTCGGTTTTGGGTACTTTTTGGATATTCAATAAGTAAGTAAGTAAGTAAGTAAGTAAACACTCAATTCTCACTCAAGAATTACAATATAATACACAAAATTTACAACTTACAAACAATGAAATGAATGATCTTTTTCTCGTATGCATCGCAAATGATCGATACTTTCAAAATAATCTGAACCCTTACACTTAGTCAACTCAAAGTGATTGACGTTTGACATCAATTTTATGTCGGTTTTATGAAATAGATTTTGGTCGGCGGTCGGTAACGGCCATATATGTCTTATATATCAATTTGTATGAAAAAGTTTCAAAAAAACAAAAAAAAAACTCAATCAACTAAGTAAGTAAGTAAGTAAGCAAGCACTTAAGTTTCTTTTAGTGAGTACTATCTAGAATAATTAAAAATATCGACATTTAAATCGACGGTCCCTATTTGGAAGGTTAACCTATAGCCCTAATAATAATTATATTATTATGATTATGACAATGTTGATGTTGTTGCACTAGACACACCATAATAAACCATAAATAGTTTTTCTTACCAGAAGAGTTTTTATTTTTAAATATTCAATTTTAACTAGAAACGTATCGCTATCGCTAACAAAACCCCACACCACACACCACCACACGTTACACACATATACTTGACAGAGTAGATACTATCTACATATCTATCGACAGAGTTGTAGATATCGTGCCGTTGAACGGCATCTTGTCGCGTCGCGTGGCGATCTTGTACGAGAAACATTTTCCTCTGACATTGTATCGGAATAATTATTATAATTCATTATTATACATACATACATACATACATACATACATATTATTAATAAATATAATTGTTTTTTTTGTTTTTTCTTTTCTTCAAATAAACCCACATTGCCATTTCTCTGAGCGTGTGCTGCGAGCTTCAACGAGAAACATTCGGCGCGAAACTGTCGAGCGGCCGGCCGTCGCGCGCCGCACCTGTACGAGAAACATTTTCCTCTGACGTTGCATCGGAATAATTATTATACATACATACATACATACATACATATTATTAATAAATATAATTGTTTTTTTTGTTTTTTCTTTTCTTCAAATAAACCCACATTGCCATTTCTCTGAGCGTGTGCTGCGAGCTTCAACGAGAAACATTCGGCGCGAAACTGTCGAGCGGCCGGCCGTCGCGCGCCGCACCTGTACGAGAAACATTTTCCTCTGACGTTGCATCGGAATAATTATTATAATTCATTATTATACATACATACATACATACATACATACATACATACATATTATTAATAAATATAATTGTTTTTTTTGTTTTTTCTTTTCTTCAAATAAACCCACATTGCCATTTCTCTGAGCGTGTGCTGCGAGCTTCAACGAGAAACATTCGGCGCGAAACTGTCGAGCGGCCGGCCGTCGCGCGCCGCACCTGTACGAGAAACATTTTCCTCTGACGTTGCATCGGAATAATTATTATAATTCATTATTATACATACATACATACATACATACATACATACATACATACATACATACATACATACATACATACATACATACATACATACATATTATTAATAAATATAATTGTTTTTTTTGTTTTTTCTTTTCTTCAAATAAACCCACATTGCCATTTCTCTGAGCGTGTGCTGCGAGCTTCAACGAGAAACATATCTATCAATACAAATGTCTATGCAAAAAAAAGAAAACAAACAAAATCATATCAGTCAATAAAATAAATAATAATATTTTTTTACTACTACTACTAGTACTACTACGTGCTACTACTGCACGCCAATACACATACATAATAAAATGAAAAATCGTCTCTCTCTCGCTCGCTCTACGAGAAACATTCGACGTCCGCTCCAATGCCGACGCGGACTATTGCTCTCGGTATAGATGTGGAGCGAAACAGTCGTGCGCACAGCGTCGACTCGTTCTCGTTGCCGCGCGTCGTTCGTCTCAAATAGACACGAACGACGGACGAGAGAGAATAGAATGTGTTCTTGTTTTTGTGTTTGTGCGAAGTGTGAGAATATTATATACATATATTCGCGCATGGATGATATAGATATGGGTATGGATTTTCGGAGGAAATTATATCAAATTCGTATTTCGAATGCGAGACCGCCGAGATCTTTCCCAGCTCTCTCTCTCTCTGTGTGTGTGGTGTATAGTACATTTTATATATCTCTCTTGTGTCAACACAAAATAACAAAGAATATACATACTACTCCTCCTCATATTTTATATAATATAATATAAAATTATATTATAGCACCGCGTTCGCAGACCGTATGGTGATGTTACCAATCGACCAAGATTTGGGACCGTCTCCCCCGGTGTTATCTGTGATGTTAAAAGAATACGCTTCTAGGCACACCTCAACGCAGGGCGCCTAGCGTGTTCGACACGTGCGCGGTCGCCACGGCGACCGTATATGGAAAGAATGTATAAAAGAGGACGCACACGCGCCCATCGTCGAAACGGTGTGCGCAGCGTCGTGTTGGAATTTATCCCTCAAGCTCCGGGCGTTGATCGTATCTAGTGCGAATCATGCGTGTGTGTGCGCATGTAATTGCCAGCCGAGTTTTAATATGTTTACAATAACGTATTGAATAAAAATTGAGAAGTTGCGTTTAGATGAATGTTCAATTTTCAAATTGTCACAACATCGATTCCCGCCCGCGGGGTCGTGTTCGTTGCAGTTTTATGTCCCTCACAGTGGTCGAGCATCGTTGTACATCACCTCGTTGCGAGATCGTGACGGGACGGCCGCTCGTAGACCGGTCAAAGTTAGTCTATCGATATGAAGCGCGAACGTCGCGTCGCGTGCAAATTCGACGCGTTACGTTCACGCGTGTCGAGAAGGCGCGCGCGCAAGCGCGCGCCCCTCGACGCCGCCGAGCCAGCGGCTCGCCGAAGCCGCGTGACCGCGGTGTAGGCGTGTCGTTTGCGTAAGCAGCTCCCTGGTTGATCCTGCCAGTAGTTATATGCTTGTCTCAAAGATTAAGCCATGCATGTCTCAGTGCAAGCCGTATTAAGGCGATACCGCGAATGGCTCAATATATCAGTTTTGGTTCCTTAGATCTTACTCAGTTACTTGGATAACTGTGGTAATTCTAGAGCTAATACATGCAATCAGAACTCTGACCAGTGATGGGATGAGTGCTTTTATTAGATCAAAACCAATCGGCGGAGGGCCATGCGTCCGAAGTCGTTAATTTTGATGAATCTGGATAACTTTTGCCGATCGCACGGTCCAGTACCGGCGACGCATCTTTCAAATGTCTGCCTTATCAACTTTCGATGGTAGTTTCTGCGACTACCATGGTTGTCACGGGTAACGGGGAATCAGGGTTCGATTCCGGAGAGGGAGCCTGAGAAACGGCTACCACATCCAAGGAAGGCAGCAGGCGCGCAAATTACCCACTCCCGGCACGGGGAGGTAGTGACGAAAAATAACGATACGGGACTCTTACGAGGCCTCGTAATCGGAATGAGTACACTTTAAATATTTTAACGAGGAACAATTGGAGGGCAAGTCTGGTGCCAGCAGCCGCGGTAATTCCAGCTCCAATAGCGTATACTAAAATTGTTGCGGTTAAAAAGCTCGTAGTTGCATTTGTGCGCCGCGCTGTCGGTGCACCGCATCCGCGGTGATACTGACACGTCTGCGGAGCATATCGTCGGTGAGCCGGCGGTAAAACGCCGGTTCAATATCAAAATCCTATCGCGGTGCTCTTCGGTGAGTGTCGAGGTGGGCCGACAATTTTACTTTGAACAAATTAGAGTGCTCAAAGCGGGCTCAAAATGCCGCTTGAATATTTCGTGCATGGAATAATAGAATATGATCTCGGTTCTATTTTGTTGGTTTTCAGAACTCCGAGGTAATGATTAATAGGGATAACTGGGGGCATTCGTATTGCGACGTTAGAGGTGAAATTCTTGGATCGTCGCAAGACGAACATCAGCGAAAGCATTTGCCAAAGGTGTTTTCATCAATCAAGAACGAAAGTTAGAGGTTCGAAGGCGATTAGATACCGCCCTAGTTCTAACCGTAAATATGTCATCTAGCGATCCGCCGACGTTACTACAATGGCTCGGCGGGCAGCTTCCGGGAAACCAAAGATTTTGGACTCCGGGGGGAGTATGGTTGCAAAGCTGAAACTTAAAGGAATTGACGGAAGGGCACCACCAGGAGTGGAGCCTGCGGCTTAATTTGACTCAACACGGGAAATCTCACCAGGCCCGGACACCGGAAGGATTGACAGATTAACAGCTCTTTCTTGATTCGGTGGGTGGTGGTGCATGGCCGTTCTTAGTTGGTGGAGCGATTTGTCTGGTTAATTCCGGTAACGAACGAGACTCTAGCCTGCTAAATAGGCGTCGTCATTCAAGGTGTGCGCGACTCTCGGGGAGCGCAACTCACTGGCGACGTATTAAAATTCTTCTTAGAGGGACCGGCGGCTTCGAGCCGCACGAGATTGAGCAATAACAGGTCTGTGATGCCCTTAGATGTCCTGGGCCGCACGCGCGCTACACTGAAGGAATCAACATGTTCTCCCTGGCCTAGAGGCCCGGGCAACCCGTTGAAACTCCTTCGTGCTGGGGATTGGGGTTTGCAATTATCCCCCATAAACGAGGAATTCCTAGTAAGCGCGAGTCATAAGCTCGCGTTGATTACGTCCCTGCCCTTTGTACACACCGCCCGTCGCTACTACCGATTGAATGATTTAGTGAGGTCTTCGGACCGACACGCGGTGGCCTCACGGCCGTCGGCGTTGCTGGGAAGTTGACCAAACTTGATCATTTAGAGGAAGTAAAAGTCGTAACAAGGTTTCCGTAGGGGAACCTGCGGAAGGATCATTAACGTTGGTTTTTTCTTTTTGTTTTGTTGTTGT